>NW_028261388.1:11534517-11794517 GCF_051295495.1 Thamnophis sirtalis
GTGGCCTTCCCAGAGGAAATAAAAGAGGAGCAAAAGGGGAGTGGAGTTTGCAGGAGGCAATTAGTTGGCTTAATTGGTTCATGACTCTCCAAAGCTCCTTGCCAAGTTTTGCAGGTATCAGCCTGGCAGCTCTCCAAGCCAGATAAGGTCTATGACTGTAAATGCTCCCTTGAAAGACTTTGCTGGATGTGAATGAGCAGAATTCACAGTAAATTAATAAAAGGGGTTTTTGTCAGGACAAGGAGTTTGCTTCATGCTCTTGGGAAGCCTCGGTCAGAACAAATGTACATATCATTCCTTCTCCAACTTAAGTTATTCCTGAGTGCAGAAATTAAGTGGGGCACAGCTCTTGAATCAGAGACTTAAAATGAGAATGACTCACTTTGAACCCTGTTTGCAGAACTACTTGAGAGCTGGGGGAAAATGAATGACGTCCAAAGCGTGTTTACAGAATTTTGATAGGGAGAAGTAAGGAGGGAGGAAGAGGGGATTGTAAGGAGGATGAGAGGGGAAGGAGGGTGAGGAAGGCGAGAAAGGAAGATAGGAGGGGAAAGGGAAGTAAGAGGGGTGATCGTTGGAGGGAGAAAGGAAAGTTGGAGGGGGAGAAGAAGGGGTGTATGAAAGTGATAGGTTGGGTTTATGATGAGTTGTGTTTAGGTTGGGGTTTTTCTTTTCTTATTATTATATTATTATTATTGCAAATATTCAGTATATAAGTGAATGTACAAAATTGAAAATGAAAATGAATAAAACATTTAAACGAAAAAAAAAAAAGAATTTTGATAGGCATGAATCTCGCTGGCCAGCTATTTATACAAACATACAAACACAACCCCCAGAAGCTACAGACGAACCACTGAACTCATAAAAGCCTTTTGATATACAACTTCAGAGCACTTTCGTTGTTCGCTTCACAAATCTGCTTCAATGGGGTAATTCAGTCACAACTTCATTGAGGCGGAAGACATTTGGGCAGTTTTGGAGAACCTTAAATATTGCTTCTTCTTCCTGTCGTCATCACAACAAAAGGCCTGAAAATAGACACACACGGGCACAGCCCATCTATTCTCATGCCAAGGCTCTCTGATTCACATATTCTGTCAGCGGATGAACCCATGGCCCTGTGGGGAATGAGATATTCACCACATGTCTCCGTATCAGAGACTGCGATTCGTGAGATAAAGGGAAAGTAAATAAGGTTAGAACATAAAAGAAGTAGGCTCATAGCAACCATCTCAGTACAAAAGAAAATGTTAGCAATTTTCAGAGGTGGGCTGCTAGGGGTTCGGGAGAACCTCTAGCTAAGATTCTGTGCAGTTCGGAGAACCCCCAAATCCCACTCCTGGCTGGCCCTGCCCACCCCTCCCAGGAGTTCCCACGTGGCCCATTATGGATGCAGGTAAGTGCAGGACACACGGAGGCTCCGGGAGGGCAAAAAACCGGAAGTTTAGGAAAGCCAGAAAGGGTAAGGTGACCAGATTTTAACATTGGTAAAGGAGGAGAGGGGGGTGCATGCCGGGAGGAGATGAGAGATTCCTCCCAGCATGCACCCCACTGATTAAAGTGCTTTCTTTCGCCTGCAGCAAAGATCAGGCGGGCGAAAGGAAGCACTTTAGGCAGTGGGGTGCGTGCTGGGAGGAATCTCTCCTCTCCTCCCGGCATGTACCCCCATGACTAAAACGCTTCCTTTCGCCCACCCGAGCTCTGCTGCGGGCAAAAGAAAGCGCTTTAATCAGTGGGGTGCCAGGAAAGAGGACTGCGTTGTGCATTCTTTCCAAAAATCGGGACTTTTTAAAACGCCGCGGGACGCAGAACAAATTGTTAGAAATTGGGACTGTCCCACCAAAAGCGGGACGTCTGGTCACCTTAAGAAAGGGGCCTGTTTCTGGACTCCAGAGGGCCTCAGGAGCCTGGGGATGCAGTTTTTGCCCTCCCGGAGGCTTGAAAAAATCCTCCAGAGCCCAGGGAGAGCAAACACACACACACACACACCAGTGTTGTGCAGGAGGCTGACATGGCCACGCCCACCATGGCCACGCCCACCCAGTAACCTGGTAGAGAACACGTTGCTGAAATTTCGAACCCCACCCCTGGATTGGTCTACAGCTTCACCATAAGAAAAAGAGAAGGATGATATTTATCAGACGTCTAGGCAGGAGATTGGACTAGAAGACCTCCAAGGTCCCTTCCAACTCTGTTATTCTATTCTAAGACATTTGGGTGTCTCCGTTGCCAAAGGTATGGGATGAACACAATGGGCAACCTCTCTTAGGCAGTCATACCAAAAATTCTAGAAAGCCATTGCTAAAAATTTTGAAGGCCACTCCTGGCTCTTTTTAAAAAAAATAAGTTAATTTTCCCACCCTACCCATTCTTTCCTCACTCTTTACAATCACCAATGTGTCTTTATTTTTATTTTTAAAAAAGGAGCAGGATCTGTGATGAAGGGAAACTGACAGGAAAACACTGCAGAGGGGATCCCTGCTGCAAGTTTCCATTGTACCTTCTGTGTGTTCTATTTGATTAACTTTGGAAAAAGTTTGTGAAATTAATCATCCCAGACAAGATAGCCCTTAAGTCCTATACCAGGGCTGCATCCATCAACTCAGAAATATATGCTGTTTGAACAAAATGATGGATGGTGCACTGAGATCATCTTCATCTTTGTCCCTGACACCAGGAACTGGAATTTGAACATGGTGGGCTGTGGGAAAATGGTTTGTGTTAGGTAAGTTCCCTGTTGGGAGAGCGAAGCGTTGTGAGAGTTGTGTTGGAGAACACACAAACCAGCATACAGACACACTGCAGTTTAAATAAGCTTTTACTTTCGTGGAAATAGAGGTATCAGAGTCCATCAAACAGTCCAAGTCATACATGGATAAGACAGTCAGTCATCAAAAGTTTGCTAGCAGTTGCAAAACTTACAATAGCTCACGGCACTTCCAGCTTCCAAAACACTCAGATCAGATCAGCCCAGTATCTAAAGAACAGAGAGCTAACAGTCGTTCTGGCTCCCTCTTATGGCCGATTGAGGAAAACATCAACCAATCACATTTTACAGTATGGTTTAAAGAAACAGGTACAACATTGTTACATGGTTTATATATTGCCAACCCAACCGTTAGATTATATTCCTAACAGTTTTGGTACAGCAGCTAATATATCTTTGGAGCAAGAGCTGCATCCCCTCATCCTACCTTAAGGCAGCGTTTCCCAACCTTGGCAACTTGAAAGTGTATGGATTTCAACTCCTGGGATTCTCCCAGCTAGTATTTTCCCAGAGTTCAAGCTAAAACCATGTGCGGTCATGAATTTGGAGAACTTATTGTAGGAAGTTATAAGAGTGGTGCGGTGGCCTAGAAGTGGATTCTCACCTCATAATCAGGAGACTGTGGGTTTAATCCTAGGTAGAGGCAGATATTTCTCTCTCTGGGCACACTGGGAATATACCTCCTGTGAAAAAGAAACTCTGCATTGGTGACGGGAAGGGCATCTGGCCAGTAAATACTCAGTTCCATTCAGTTGCTCAGATTCCACCCCGAAAGGGATTATGGGGTCGTTAAAAGAGGATGATGATTGTAGGAAGTTATAAGATGGTAAACCCAGCATTTGTCTGAAAAAGGGATATTCAAAAGGCTAAAAGGGCCAAGAACACTGCCCAGTTCGGTTTCCTAGGATACCTGTTTAGAGAGTAATCATTTTAATTACCTTTTTTTGAATCAATTACCTTTGAATAATACCTTTTTTTAAAAAAATTGAATCAAGTTTAAATATAAACGAAAAACAAGTCTGAGGAGATTTTGTTTTTTTTAACCTGACTCATCCTGGATAACTACTCTATTCCCAGATTATTTATGGTTTGGAATGCAAGAGAGTTAAGGAAGCAAAGTATCTAGAATCAGACTCATAGAGAATTAAATCTTTAGGTCTCGTCTTTCCAGACAAAAATTATTATGAATTGGCAGCATTTCTGGTTCCTTAAGTGTGTCTAAGGCAGGGGTGTCAAACTCGATTTCATTGAGAGCCTCATCAGGGTTGTGTTTGACGGGTTGGGTGGGGTGGAGTGGGCGTGACCAAAATGGGTGTGGCCAGCTTGATGTCACTTGTGTCAGGGGCACCTGTGGTGGCCTGAGCACTCTGCCAGAGAAAACGGGCTCCCAAGCTCCATTTTTGACGGCGACAGCCTCCTGCAACCCTCTGCCAGTGAAAACGGAACTCAGAAGAGCCGCCTGCAGTCCATGCAAGCTCCGTTTTAGGCTGCGATGGCCTCCTGCAACTCTCTGCCAGCAAAATCGGAGCTTGGAAGAGCTGCATGTGGCCTTCCCGAGTTCTGTTTTCACTGACAGAGGCATCGCGGGCCAGTCCTTCGTTGTTTCCAGGGGACCCCACCAGGGGTGGGTTTCAACCGGTTCGCGGCGGTCCCCGCGAACCGGTTGGTCGGCAAACCCGGAAGTAAGTAACTTCCGGGAACGGCGAAGGGCCCACCCGCCCGCCCGCGCTCCTTACCAGTCTTTGAAGGCTTCTGCGCTTCCACGCAGGCGCATGGTACATACAACACCTGTGCGATTCTCCGCGAGCAGCTGGATGGCACATACAGCGCCTGCGCGAGTCTCTGCGAGCAGCTGGAGCATCGCGCAGGCTAAGGCGCATGCGTGAACTGCACATGTGCATGAGGCCCCGTTCCAACCGAACCGGTTGGAACGGGATTAGCAACCCACCCCTGGACCCCACGGACCAGATCTAAGCACCCCATGGTCTGGATCTGGCCTCTGGGCCTTGAGTTTGACACCCCTGATCTAAGGTAGGGAGTAACATCTGATTTTTCAGAAACAATGGTTACTGAGGAGATATTGGTGTCTCATTGAACTGTGCCTCCTTTTGAAGAAGGGATAATTTTCTTCGAGATAAGAACCTCATTGAAAACTTAAGTGAGGAGCACTGAAAAACAAGCGAGCTGCCACGTTTCCTGCATGAAATTAGGGTTTGCAAGAACGCTTCAGAACGCTTTGCTGCAGAATTAAAGTCTAGGGAATGACTTTTCCAGAGTCAGTTTTCGCACCCAGCAGTTTGGCTTTGGCTTGATGACACCGCTGGTTTTCATTTTGTTCCATTTCTCTGTAATGAGATTTGCTTTGACAAGGCTAGTATGCGGCACCTTTTAGAGGCTGCTTTCAGGTGAGAAGTGGATTCACTAGGTCTTTCTTGAAAACCTCTCGGGAAAGGCGTTATCCTGCAACAGTAGGGACCAGTTCCACGGTTCCACCACAAAAGCGCGTAGGACAAAATCGCGCTCGACAAAAGCGCGCTGTGACGTCATCACAGCGCGACGAAAAAGATCGAAAAAATGTGAAAATAAAGCTAAAACCTTCCCCTAACCCCCCAAACCTAACCCTAAACCTAACCCTAACCCTAACTCTTAACCTAACCCTAACCCTAACCCTAAACCTAACCGTTAAAGTAACGAAAAACGTAACGCTAACCCTTATCCTAACGCTAACGCTAACGCTAACGCTCTAAAGCTAACCCTAACCCTTACCCTTACCCTAACCCTAACCCTAACCCTAACCCTTACCTTTATGTGAATCGGCTTGCTTTAATTTAATTTTTATTAATTTTTATTTGAATTTTTCGATCTTTTTCGTCGCGCTGTGATGACGTCAAAGGCGCGATTTTGTCGATCGCGCTTTTGGCGTCCGCGCTTTTGACGGGTCACGCAGTTCCACTGTCGTGCAATTACTATTAAGAACATCCTGTTTCTGTATCGGAGGTCTGTTGCCAGTTCTTCATTCTCCGCTGCATTCATTGGCTCTACTTTCACAGAGGCATCTTGACATCTTCACGGATTCCAGTGGATCGTTAGAATTATAGAAAAAAAGCCTATTGCAACCAGCTTGCCTTTCACTGAGGATATGTATATTGTGTGGGGGGCAGAAGGAGCTCTGAAAAAATATCTACAGATCCCTCACATCTTGGACATAAGCTGTTTCAACTCCTTTCCCTCCCGCTCCCCCCCCTCCGTGGGATGGCGCTATAGAGCACTGCGTGCCAAAACAACTAGACACAGGGCAGTTTCTTCCCTGCACAGTCACTCTGCTGAACATCTAATCCTTACAGCACTGTCTTATGTCTCAGTCAGTGGTGGGTTTCAAAACTTATTCGAACCTACTCTGTGGGTGTGGCCTCCTTTGTGGGAGTGGCTTGCCACCCATGTGACCAGATGGGAGTGGCTTGCCGCCCATGTGACCAGATATGAAGATGCTGACGACACTTGTCAGAACCACCTTAAATTACCTCACACACAGCACTGGCATGCATAAGAATAGGATGTAAACTTGTTTTTTAAAAGGCATCTTTGGTTTGCGTTAAAACAACTTCAACACACGGAATGTTCTGATTGCACCACAAATGCAGTAGTCATCCTTACCTTTCATAGAGGCACTGAGTTTTATAAATATGAGCGTGATAGTGTAGAATAACCATATCCAAGGACCAGTGGTGGGTTTCAAAAATGTTTGGAACCTCTTCTGTAGGTGTGGCCTGCTTTCCGGGTCCACTGGTGGAACCTCTTCTAACCGGTTCGGTAGATTTGACGAACCGGTTCTACCGAATAGGTGCAAACTGGTAGGAACCCACCTCTGGTCTCAATATATTTATCCAAGTTGTATGACTGTAGTATTGTTATTATCCTTCCCACCTTCCCTACTACCTGCTCTTATTGTATCATTGTTATGATTATTATTACTCTGGTGCTTTGCATGTACATTGAGACTTCTGCACCAGAGACAAATTCCTTGTCTGTCCAATCACACGGCCAATAAAGCTATTCTATTCTATTCTATTCTATCCTGTTCCGTTCTGTTCTATCCTATCCTATCCCATCCCATCCCATCCCATCCCATCCCATCCCATCCCATCCCATCCCATCCCATCCTATTCTACCCTACCCTACCCTACCCTACCCTACCCTATCCCATCCCATCCCATCCCATCCCATCCCATCCTATCCTATTCTATTCTATTCTATCCTACCCTACCCTATCCTATCCTATCCTATCCCATTCCATTCCATTCCTGCCCGGGAAGGATCTCGTTCTGTGACATCACTTTGACATCATTCTGAAAGTCTCTTCAGCAGGAGGTGAAACAGAACTGCATCTTGTTTGTTGAAAAGTCTTCTTGAACCAATGCAACCCTTGAACCCTTTGGAACTGTGGGAAGAGGAAGCACTTAAGTATATTGCTTCCTGTGTCGCTGCTACTGTATCACCGCTCCATCTGTGTCACTGCTCCATCCGACTACTGTAACTAGAATGGATTGAAACCGCAGACACATTCAAGATTTCGTGGGCTAATTTCAGGTAGACAATTCTGCTATTTAAGGCTGACCCAGACTTCCATCCTTACGAGATTGGTAAAATGAGGATCTAGATTGTTGGGGGAAGAGGTGGAATTCAGCCGGTTTGCACCGGTTCACCCTAGCCAGTGGGGGAAATTTGGCCAAGTTTGGCGAACCAGTAGCAATGGCTGACTGGCCACGCCCCTGAACCGGTCCCCCTGTCGCCGCTTGTTCGCCCTGACACTTTGCAAAGCGGCTCTCAAAGAGATAGCAGCTGGGAGGCTTCTTTGCCAGCCAACAGGTTCCCAGCAGTGGTGGCTGGCTGCGGACCACCGAAAACTCTGGTCAGCTTGCCTTCCGGAGTCTCAACCACCCACTGTGGAAGGTAAACAGCCCAAACAAAGAGGCGGTGGGGAGGTAGGAAGTGGGACTAGGGCCGGAGACGCTAAAGGAGGGGAAACTGGCGAAGAGAGGGCGGGGGTAGATAGGTAGAAAATTTCCTACTTTTTCCTGTGGGCGTGGCTTGGTGGTGGAAGTCATGTGACTGAGTGGGCGTGGGCATAAGTGATGTCAAGCTGGCCACACCCACTCAGTCACATGCCCCCCACATAGCCACACCCACTGAACCGGTAGCAAAACTTTTGAAACCCACCACTGGTTGGGGGCAATATGCTAATCCTTAGAGAGGGCTATAAAGCTCTGTGAAGTGGTATGCAAGTCTAACCTGGCATCCTATAGGTTTTGGAGAAGGCATACGTGGGTTCAAGATTAGACCTAAAAAGGAGAAACTGAAATAAGCTTGAACATATGAATACTTAATTCAAACCCATTACGAAAACTAGAATCTTTGCTAGAAGCCTCTAAGACAGAAATCTTGGACTGAAATGGATGAGCAATGAACAATCTTCTGAATCATCTTTGAAGCTCTTTCAAGGATGCAGAAGACAGTGAGGGGGTAGAGCAGGGTAAGCTCAACCATCAATGAGTAATACATGTTTTTTAATGATGAAATAAGAGATGGTTTTCTAGGAGGAATTTAGATCAGTGAGTGGGATTCAAAAAAATTTTACTACCAGTTCTCTGGGTGTGGCTTGGTGGGAGTGGCAGGGGAAGGATATTGTATAATCTCCATTCCCTTCCCACTCCAGGGGAAGGTTACTGCAA
This sequence comes from Thamnophis sirtalis, assembly GCF_051295495.1. Lineage (NCBI taxonomy): Eukaryota > Metazoa > Chordata > Lepidosauria > Squamata > Natricidae > Thamnophis > Thamnophis sirtalis. Next base: position 11,543,017 of record NW_028261388.1, read on the forward strand.
AATCCTCATTTCCTCCCGATCAGCTGGGACCCGGGAGGCAGAGAATAGATGGGGGTGGGGGCCAGTCAGAGGTGATATTTACCATTCTCTGAACTACTCAAAATTTCCGTTACTGGTTCTCCAGAACTGGTCAGAACTGTCTGAATACCACCTCTGATTCAGATGACTGTAATGCTTGCTCCATACTTACAATAGGTTGCAATGAAAATGATGGAATGCATTCCAAGAAGACCATCTGAAATTTCTGGTGTATCCATTCAGATGAGCATAGGATGTTGGGCAAATGCAGACACTAAGCCACTGTAACTGGGCCAGTCTGTTCTGTTAACACAACAATGGGGATAGACCAGCCTACAAAAATGATAAAAGTGATTAATTCAATTAAATTAAAAGCACATAATGGAAATCACACTTTGGAGATTACCTCTGCTAGCATCTATGAGTCTAAAAGGCTGGGCCAAAATGGATTAGCAATTAGCAATTGTGTGCAATTCTTTTAAGCATAGAAGAGACCAAAAAAAATATCCCCAGAGCTTAAAAGGATACTATTAAATCAATTAGTGGTTGCATAAATGGGTTTTAATGAAATATAACAGATGCCAGAAATGTTCAGAGATTTTCAAGAGTTTTTAGTTTTTTGTTTTGCAATGCAGTTCCTGAGCTGGATTGGAGTTCCCGCATCTCCTTTTTTGAACAGGGGGGGAAAATTGGTTCCACAGAGAGTTTTCTCTTCAGGCAAGATTAGATTAGATTTGCTTCATTGATTAGCCTATAGGCCGTATCAATATACAAGGTCCAAACATGTTTTACCAATAAAATCCTATAAATTTAAAATTTAAATCCTATAATTTAAAATAAGAATAGGGTAAAATACAATAATTATGGGATAAAACACAATAATTCAATACATACATATGTGAAATAGAATAAAATAACATGAAATTATATTTCTGTATCACCCCTACAATCTACCCCAATCAGGCCCACATATGCCAACCATTTTAAGTCAGAAACTTTGCTGTATTAAATGTCGTTTTCAAATTCTGGCCACACATGAGTGTTCTGACACCACCACCCCCTCCGTATGGTGAGTCACGCCGACACAAGATGACTGTTAGCCAATTTATTCGCAGTAATTAACTCGCAGACAAGACTTTGGCAGCAACCCAGACTTCCACAGATAAGAAATACACACAAGAGCTTCTCCAGCTTTAGTATAACGGTTGTGTCCTGCAAAAGGTCTCCTCCCAAAGTCTCTTCTTATATACTCTCTTGGGAGGAGCCTAATAACAACCACGTGGGCCCAATTATCTTCTATGTCTCCGTAATTGCTGCCAGCACTTATCAGCCTGTCTCTGCCTGGCGTCCGGAACCAACTCCCCTTAGCTCCTCCCCACTGCTCCAGGGCCTGACATCTTCATCACTGCTCCAGGGCCTGATGTCAGGGACAAACTCCCTTTGGCTTTTACCACTGCTCCATGCCTCAGGTGCCTCCTGGTGGCCAACCAGCCTCTCTGGTCCCTGCTCAGAGTCTGAACCCTGCCCAGGATCCTCCACATCATCCAGAGCTGATCATAAGGTCCCTCGCTATCGGAGTCTGTCGGTAGCTCCAACAGCTCCTGCTGGGCCACAAACATGAGGTATCTTGTTTTCATATGGACTTCCCACTGGGCCATACATTTAATGTATGAATCAAGGCACTTATCTCTTTCCCCCCCCCTTATATGGACAGCAATCAAATAATATATGAGTCAAGTCTTCTACCACTCTAGTTCCACAAATACATGTACGATCATTTTATGGGATAGAATGGAATCTCCCATATCTAGCCATTGTATCAAGCTGTTCGAATCTTGCTCAGATAAATGTCTCCCTGAGTTTAGGCGTCAAGCAAGTAGGGGATGTAGGGTAAATAGCAAAGTTTACCACTCCATTTGCCTGCATCCTGCCTGTTATTTACTCCTGATATCCATTGGGTCCATTGCAACGAAATTGTGGGAGGTTCATTCTAGAGGACTGGGAAAGAGCTGATGTGATTAAAATTTAGTGACTAAATTAGTAGGCCAGCGAAATACTGTGGACATAACATACTTAGACTTCAGCAAGGCATTCGACAAAGTAGACCACGACCTACTTCTTGGTAAGCTAGAAAAAAGTGTGATAGGTAGTATCACCACCAGATGGATTCATAACTGCTGACAAAACATACTCAATAGGTAATCCTTAATGGGTCCACATCTACATGGAGCAGTGGGGTACCACAAGAATCTTGCTTGGGTAAATGCCTCCCTGAGATGTTTTGGCCTCAGACAAGTAGGGGATGTAGAGTAAATAGCAAAGTTTACCACTCCAGTGAAACCTATTTGCCTGCATCTCGCCTGTTATTTACTCCTGATATCCATTGGGTCCCTAGCAACCAAACTGAATCTTTGAAACTCTAGACTTTTTCCCCCACTACTAAATATTGGAGAGATGGATTCAGCCACTACGGGATTGAAGGGTACTCCGTATTCTGTTATCTGATCATCCTTGTCTTCTTCCTCCTCCAGTAATATTATAATGATGGAAATGGGGTTAAGTGAATGCCCCTATAATGGCTCCTGTATCAATACCATTGGAAGCCTTTCTGTACAATTCCTACGTTTACTCTATACTCCCTGAATTCAACTCAACAGAAGATACATTGGCAGTCCTTTGTCATCTGTTAATGGTTTTGGCCGCAGGGGTGGGATTGAAAAATTTTAGCAACTGATTCTCTGCCTGGTTGCTGGGATGGTGTGGCCATGGTGCACATGGCCTACTCAGCCGCCTGTACCATGGCGAGGGGGCTGTTTTCACCCTCCCCAGGCTCCGGAGGGTTTCATTTAGCCTCTGGGAGGGCAAAAACAAACTCCCCCATGCTCCAGAAGTCCTCCGGAGCCTTCCAGAGGCCAGAAACAGCTCTGTTTCCGGACTTCCAGAACGTCCAGGAGACCTGCTTTTCGCTCTTCTGGAGCCTCCGCATAGCCCTGCACTTACCTGGCATCCAAAATGGGCCATATGGAGACTTCTGGGAGAGGCGGAGCGGGGTGGGCAGGGCCAGCCAGTCCTTGGAACTACCCGTTCGGTGAACCAGATGTAAAATTAACATCCAGTTCGCCCGAACCAGTCCAAACTGGCTGAATCCCACCCCTGGTTTTGGGGATTTGCACTTGATTTTTGCTGGATGAAGAATAGTATATATTTCATTTTTGTCTTGCTGCAAAAGATTCTTTCCAGTTTAGTTAGTTTGACTCAATCCTCAAAGCCCCGTGGGTAGGCAGAAAGTAGGAGGCTTCTGTTCAGTTTCAAGTCGATCCCTTCAGGCCCACCCACCTCCCTTGCTTTTCAAAATGGTTAAAATGATTATCATTATTGTAATTAGCAGTCTAATAAACAAGTGAGCAATGCATTAACATTCTGGCAGGTGGAAGCCCACATCCCTCCTGTATTAGGCTTCCACTCCAAAGCCCCTGAATTTGCAAGTTTGCACTGCATTTCCAACTTCTTCCCCCCCCCTCCAACGCCCAAATAGTTTGAGGGATTTTGTGCACTCTTGCAAACGATGGCATTCCTTCAACTCTGCTAATATGTCTAGCTTATGCATAGATGAGCTGTGGACACCTAGTATTGCTAGGCTGCAGTTTCTATCATCTCTTGCCATTGGCTGTTCTAGCTACAATGGATCAGAGCTGGAATTCAAGAGGTAACCATGATTAGTGGCTCAATGGTTAGAATGCAGTACGACCTCTGCTGACTGCCAGCTGACTTCAATTTGACAGTTCTAAACTCACCAGCTCAAGGTTGACTTTCCCTTCTTCCATCCTTCCGAGATGAGTAAAATGAGGACCCAGATTATTGGGGGCAAAATCAGTGGTGGGATTCCAAATCTTTTCCTACCGTTTTTAGGAGAATGCGCTTCGCGCACACCTAACACACGCTTTCCACAGGGGCGCAGCATTCAAAAACCACCCTTGGTGTTAGCGTTGGTGAGCCGAGCTGTTTTTTAGCTCAGCTGAAGCATGGCAATCTGTTCTGTTGCATGAATCAGCAAAGGAATCTAGGACAGGAAACGACCGAGGGATCAGAAGTGGTATTTGCCGGCTCTCTGAACTACTCAAAATTTCCACTACCAGTTTGCCCGAACCAGTCTGAACCGGCTTAATATCACCTCTGGGCAAAACGCCGACTCTGTAAACTGCTCAGAATGGGCTATAAAAGCACCGTGAAGTGGTGTATGTAAGTGCTATTGCTACTGCTAACTGCATTGTAAACTGCACTAGTGTGAGAAATTGTGGTGGTTCATTCTCTTTCAGCTTAATAAGTATAATCTTTATTGTCATTGTATTTAAATACAACGAAATTGGTTTTAACCTCACTGGTGCAAAATTATAACAGAAACAAAAAAAGAAAGAAAAAGAAAAAAAACTAGCATGTGCATGGAGTGATTGTGGTTGTATTTCAAAGTCTCACAGCCCAAGGATAGAAACTATCTTTAAACCTCTTTGTTCGGCTGGCTATACTTTGATGTCTTCTGCCCGATGGTAGAAGTGAAAAGAGACACTGACCAGGGTGTGAATCATCTCTGAGTATCTTCCGTACTCTGCTAAAGCAGCCAGGTCTGGCGATGTCATCCAGTGGTGTCAGAGGGCAACCAATGGTTTCTCATGCCGAATTGATCCCTCTCTGTCATGCCTTCCTGTCCGCAACTGTTAAACCAGCTTACCATACTATAATGTGAATACAAACGTCAATAATTGTACATTTACAATGCACGGCGGTTTTTGAGCTCCAGATTTTTGAGACGGCATTTCATCGCCGTTCTCATAAACTGAAATGAAATAGAAAATATATTCAACAATGAAATGAAACTAAACTCAAATAAAGGAGTAATGAAATTAAAATGCAATTAGTGGCATAAGTAACCCTTCACCAAGTGTTGGGTCAAACAAGGCTGCAAGGTGGTTTTACACAAAGTATAGAGGGTGAAGTGTTTAGCCAATATTGTTTTTCTTTTTAAAAATTCGGTTTTGTAAAAAAAAAAATTAAAAAATTCATGGGCCCCCTTTGGGCTCCACGGGCCCCGGCAACCAATGGTTTCTTGTGCCGAATTGATCACTCTCTGTAGGGCCTTCCTGTCCGCAGCTGTTAAACCAGCATACCATACTATAATACAATATGTGAGGACACTTTCTATGGTGGACCAATAAAAAGAGATCATCAGCCGTTGTTCCACCTGATTTTTTCCGCAGGCCTCTAAGGAAATGAAGTCTCTGTTGGGCCTTGCCAATCACCCGAGACGTGTTGTTTTTCCAGGTGAGATCTTGACTAATAAGCACTCCCAAGAATTTAAAAGAGGAAACCCTCTCCACGCACACAATAGAAAGTCCTCAATTTATGACATTCGTTGATGACCATGTGCAGTCATAACACTGCTGAAAAAAGTGACTTACAACCCATCCTTGTTCTTATGACCAATATCATGACATCCCCACAGTCACATGATCAAAATGCGAGTGTTTGGCAAGTGTCATATATTTATGAAACTTGTTGTGACTTTGCGAGACCCTTTCCAACAAACAAAGTCAATGGGGGAACCAGGTTCGCTTCACAACTCTATGATTCACTTAATGACCGCAATGTTTGACGTAATGTCTGCAGCAACAGAGTTTGTAAAATTGGACGCAATTTACTTAACAACTACCTCACTTAGCAACGGAACCTCCAGTCCCAATCAGGTTTGTAAATCGAGGAATACTTGTATCAAAGACAGTGAGAAGGTAGATTTCTAAAATTGAACTGGAGAGGAAATTCAATCTACAGGGAAATAATAGTCAAACTTTCTCACTAATAGTCCTCATTCTTTGGAATATCCTATCCCTGAAATTTTGGGAACAATAGCAATAGCAATAGCAGTTAGATTTATATACCACTTCATAGGGCTTTCAGCCCTCTCTAAGCAGTTTGCAGAGTCAGCATATTGCCCCCAACAATCCGGGTCCTCATTTTACCCACCTCGGAAGGATGGAAGGCTGAGTCATCCCTGAGCCGGTGAGATTTGAACCGCTGAACTGCTGAACTAGCAGTCAGCTGAAGTGGCCTGCAGTACTGCACTCTACCTGCATTCTACCCACTGCGCCACCTCGGCTCTCACCCCTCAATAACTTTGCAGGCCTTTTGGAGACCACTAAAATAAGCTAGCTTCAAATTGTGACCTGTGTGTTGATTGTTTCTTCTTGCTGTTTTGTATTCAAAACATTTTGTACAAGCCTCAGTAAAGCTCCAGGAATGGAGCAGCATATGAGAAATGAAATAGTACAAATATAAAACATTATAAGACAAAGGATGATTGGATCCCGTGTGTGTCGTGAGAAAGAGAGTGTGCTGCCTGTGATGAAGACACAAAGGAATTGTAGGAAGAAATGTCCATTTAGGTTCAGTTCCAAGTGGAGAGAAAGACACTGGAAACATAGAGGCTGTTTGGAAAGATAGTTTAATGGTGGACAGGACCACATGGTTTGAGATCTTGGGCAAGTGAGCACATGGAAGAGAGAGAGAGATTTATACCCTCTCTTGGGCTTTGATTTTGAGCGTATCCTATTGGTTGCAATCAGACTCCCATGGGGGTAACTTTGTAGGCTGTCTTGAGTCCCAGGATTAGTTGAACCTGGATGGGTGAAGCAATCTTCCCAGGTGCCATATGGTGAGATGGGTGGAGAGCTAATCCTATTAAGTGCTGAGGGTGAAGGTCTTTTTGTTTTGTAGATAAGCTGGCCCAACCTTTTGTCTTGTAGATAGGATGGCCCAGGCTGCTTTCCAAGAGTGTGTGTCTCCTTTTTTCATCCAGGGAGGTATAATATTCTGCCTTTTTAATATTTCCTGGAAGATTTCATTCTTCTAGGAGAGGGGTGGGTGCTAACTTCCTACAGAATGTAGGAATCTAGATTGGTGAATCTATCATCCCACCACTCTGCTAGACTGCATGACTCAAGAGATCCATCCAAGCTTTAGGGGAAGGCTATCCCCCCCACCCCATGCCAGGGGTGAAATGCTACCGGTTCGGGCCAGTTCGACCGAACCGGTAGTAAAAATAATGCTACCATTCACCCGAACCAGTAGTTTAAAAAAATGCTTTAAAAGGTTTTTTAAAAAGTTCCGACGATGAGCTGTGCGACAATCAGCCGTGCCTGATTGTCTGTGAGGTTCCTGCTTGTTGCCATTTTGTGTGAAGTCGAGCTGCTTTTACATTGTGTGTGAGTCAGTTGTGCAGCTTTTGTGTTATTTTTGTGTAAAGTCCGATAGTTGGTTTTTGAGCTCTCTGTGAGGTTCCTGCTTGTTGCAGGGGCCGTTTTGTGTGAAGTCCAGCTGCTTTTACATTGTGTGTGAGTCAGTTGCTCAGCCATGCCCACCTGGTCTTGTCACATATACGAGCCAAGGTGGTGCAGTGGTTAGGGTGCAGTACTGCAGGCCACTTCAGCTGACTGTTATCTGCAGTTCAGCGGTTCAAATCTCACCGGCTCAAGGTTGACTCAGCCTTCCATCCTTCCGAGATGGGTGAAATGAGGACCCAGACTGTGGGGGCGATATGCTGACTCTGTAAACCGCTTAGAGTGGACTGAAAGCCTTATGAAGCGGTATGTAAGTCTAACTGCTATTGCAATTGCTACCACCAAGCCATGCCCACCAAAACAGTAGGGAGAAAATTTCAAATTTCCCACTGCACCATACTATTAACTCCTGTCTACAAAACCTTCATGTGATAAAGTTGATGAATCTAGCAGGCTCTAATTTCCCTTTGTAACACGAACAGATGGGCAAGACCACCAATGGCTTACAGCAGTGATGGGATTCAAATAATTTAACAACCGGTTCTCTGCCCTAACGACCAGCGGAATAGGCGTGGCTCAGTGGTCATGTGACTGGGTGGGCGTGGCCAATTCAACCTCACTCACGTTGATGGGCGCTTCGCCTTAGCTGTTACAATGTAATAAGGGTTAACGGGAGAGGCAGTTTCTGTAAGCAGGGCAATAAAGATTAGGCTAGAAACAGCATCAGAATGTTTCCTTCCTGCCTTCCTTACAAGATTAGCTCTGAAAAGTGAGGAAAAACAAAAGGAGAACCACCAGTTCTCCCAACTGCTTAGAAAGTTAACAACCGGTTCTCCCAAATAGGTGCGAACTGGCTGAATCCCACCACTGGCTTACAGGCACTTCACCCTACAAGCACATACTGTTAAAACCATGCCTCCTGTATTTACTAATGGGAGAAAGGTCTAGAGTTTCCAAACCTTTCAAAGCTTCATTTTGGTTGCTATGGACCCATTTGGCAATTCAGAAACTAAATCAGAGGCTGGGAAACTTCATTGGGATGGAACACAATTCAGTACCCCAAGCCAGAATGGGGGGAAGCAAAGCAGAAGAAATTAAATATGCAATCAAGAAGCCATAGCTTTACAGAGACCATCCATCCAATGATGCATAGTCTATCTCTTCTAGGAACTAGATCAATGCTTCCCAATTTTGGCAAGTTACAGACGGGTGAATTTCAAATCTCCCGAATATTCAGTAGAAGCTATATTGGCTGGGAAATTCTGTGAGCTAAAACCCACCCATCTGGAATTTGTCAAGGTTGGAAAATACTGCACTAGACTACCAATGAGAATCTTACACTCCCTAAAATTATACGCATCCTTTAGTTTTATTGCAACTCTTAATGTATTTTTTTTAGCAAGCTAAAAAGAGAACTTACAATTAGAATAACAGAGTTGGAAGTGGCCTTGGAGGTCTTCTAGTCCAACCCCCTGCTCAAGTAAGAGACCCTGTACCATTTCGGAACATATGAAAGGAAATATGAACATATGAAAGGAAGGTAATTTGGTTTACTGCACACTGATTGGGAGGTTGTTTGAGCTGTAGGTCTAAGTTGCCTTGTATGAATCTAGGATTTGGTGATCCTAAGCCAAGGGTGTGAAGGACCGAGGGCCGAATCCGGCCCATGGGGTGCTTAGATCTGGCCCATGGGGCCAACCTGGAAACAACAAAGGACCGGCCCATGGTGCCTCTGCCGGTGAAAATGGAGGTCAGTAGCATCACCTATGCCCTCATGAGCTCTGTTTTTGCTGGCAGAGAGTTGTAGAAGGCCATCGCAGCTGAAAACGAAACTTGGGAGACTCTTTTCACTGGCAGAGCGCTTGGGCTACCAGGTGCCCCCGACATGAATATGACATATATATATATATATATGTTGTATTTGTGCTGATAAATAAATAAAGGGAGACTAGTATAGATCTATTTCAAGCTATTTAGCTCTCATCAACTAGCCATACCCTTACTGGGATTTGAACCTGTGCTGTATTGCATCTTAGGCAGATGTGTTAACCATTAAGCCACAGGGTTCTTCTCCTTATCAGCTAAGCCAGGGAGTGGGTATGTATTTAGAGTTACAACCCCTGGTATGCCCAAATATGGGAGGAAGTCCACTGCTTCAATTCTCTGTCCATCGGCTCGTCACAAGAGACCATCCAGACAGAAACCCTATATATATATACATATACATACACACACACACATACACACACACACACACACACACATACACATACACATACACATACATAGGTACACTTTAAAAAAAAAGAAAATGACACTATAGGTCACTGCACACCAGTACAACTAGACACAAGGACAGTTTTTTTCCCAAGTGCCATCATTCTGATAAACAACTAATTCCCACAACCCTGACAAGCTATTTACTAAGACTGTATTACTATTATTCTTCTCATCCTTCCTATTACAGTGTTTCCCCCAAAATAAGTCAGGGTTTTATTTTCTTTTGACCTCCGAAATAAGCGCTCGGCCTTATTTTCAGGGAGGTCTTATTATTTTTGAGGTGGAGGAGGTGGTGAGCGTGGTCACCTCATGGCTGCTGCTGTGTTGCAATATTTTCAGGGAGGGCTTATTTTTGGGGGAGGGCTTATTTTAGCACATGCGCTCAAAAGCCCGATTGGGCTAATTATCTGGGGGGGTGTCTTATTTTCAGAGAAACAGGGTACCTACCTCCTCCCACTTATAGTCATAGCATTGTTGCTTGTATCTTTAGGATTTATATTGTCTTATTTAGTTTCCTAGTATGATTTGATTGCTTATTTAGTATCCTATGACTATCCTAAGTGTTGTATCTTATTATTCTTGATGAATGTATTTTTTTAGGTACACTGAAAGCATATGCACCAAAGACAAATTCCTTGTGTCCAATCACACTATTCTATTCTATTCTATTCTATTCTATTCTATTCTATTCTATTCTATTCTACTCTACTCTACTCTATTATTCTGTTCTATTCTATTCTTTTTTAAAGTATCGCCAAATATAGCACAGTAACGTACTGAATTAACATTGCCACTAGCGCCCATCCTTCAGCTGTCTGTGGTGCTGAAAATTACCGTATTTTTGGACTATAAGACGCACTTCCTCCCCCCCCAAAAAAAATTGGGTGGAAATGTCTGTGTGCCTTATAGATCGAATACAGCCTTGTTTTTTGGCCTCCCGAACCCCCCCTTTCATCCCGTTTTTTGCCAGAAACAGGCTCATTTTGGGTTCAGAAGTCCAAAACTGGGATGTGCAGAGGATTTTGGGCACCTGCAGGGTGCTCCTGGGGGCTGGGGAGGGCAAAAACTGGATGTGCAGAAACTAAAAACTATTTTTTTCCTTGTTTTCCTTTTCAAAATCTAGGTGCATCTTATACTCCAGTGCATCTTATATTCCGAAAAATACGCTACATTCTCAATCTTGAGACCCAGTTTGATGTAGTGGTTAAGGCACCAGGCTAGAAACCAGGAGACTGTGAATCCTAGTCCTGCCTTAGGCAGAAAGCCAGCTGTATGACCTTGGGCCATTCATTCTCTGCCTGTCTTAGTAATAAGACAATGACAAACCACTTTTATCAACATTGCCAAGACAACTGCAGGGACTCCTCCCAGCACTTGCCAGGAATTAAGGCTGATTCATAGGAGCAAAAATGAAAAAGAAAGAAGTTAGTTATCTTATCTCCATTGTCCATTATCATTTCCCAGCCTAACGCTCTGCAGATGTGTTGAAGTACATTTCCCATAATTCCAGGCCAACTTTATTGTTTTACTGGAAACGATGAGGAATATAATTAACACATCTGGAAAGTACCACATTCGACATATCTGATGACTGGAAGGACCAATCTAAGGAAGACCATATCATTCTTTGAAGCAAAGGGATGCAAATATATATACATGTACATATTCTCTCTACTTCGCAGAGCAAAATCTGAGTTACGGAGTGCTTGCTATGTTTTGTTCCAAAGTCAGATTTTTTTAAAACAACAAAACCCAATTGCTTCTCCTTATAAATTCAATCCCATATGCTAGCTAAATTTAATTTAAAAAATGAACTGAATGTAATCCCGTCTGTTCAAATCAAATTCTAAAGTCTTACTGTAGCATGATGAGAACTGTGTGATAAAGGCATGTTGTACATAATAACAGAGTTAGAAAGGACCTTGGAAATCTTTTGATCTAAGCAGAGACCCTATATCCGTGATGGCGAAGAGCCATTTGATAGGGCACATGAGGTGTTGCCTTGTCAGCTCCAGCGCGCATGCGCGCACTGGCCAGATAACTTCGGCCTTCTTTTGAGGCTGTTTTTCACCCTCCAGATGCTTCCTTGAAGCCTCCAGAGCGTGAAAAAATGGCCCTACGGGCAAACCAGAAGTTCGGGAACGGACTTGCGGTTTGTTCATAGGGCCGTTTTTTGCCCTCCAGAGCCTTCAGGGAAGCTGCCGGAGGGCCTCTGGGGGGCAGGGGTCTGTTTTTGCCCTCCCCAGGTTCCTAGAAAGCCTCTGGAGCCTGGGGAGGGCGAAAAAAGCATGCCAAAAGCAGGGGGACCGCCGGTTGCATGTAGATGCGTGCGGGGTGTAGTGTGTGCTTGCACACTAGGGTTGCGTGCATGGCATTATGGGTGTGGCACGCCCACGCATGACCCCCCCTGCTCTTCCCCTGATTTTGGCACAGGAGCTAAAAAGATTAGCCATCACTGTTCTTGGCAGAGACTATTCTGACCTAGGCTTCACCAGATCACAAAACAGACTCCTTGTCCTGAAACCCCCCCCCCTTTTTTTGGGCTTAAGTGAATTCCTAGCATTCACATCCAGCAACGTCCCATCAAACAGTCTTTCAAGGGTGAATTGCAAACACAGACCTTATCAGTCCTTGGATAGTTGCCAGGCCGATAGCTTCCAGATGCAACACTGTACAAGGAAATACTTGGCAAGGAGTCTTTTAGATAAACAAATCTTCACACTAACAAACTAATTGTCTCCTGCAAACACCCCTCCCCTTTCACTCCTATTTATTCCCTATGGGAGGGGTCATTCAGTGTCCCCTTGGGCCTTTACTCCCGAGTCGATCTCTGCTCCTTAATTGTTCCCTTCTCCTGGCAGGTCTGTGCATGGGCACATCGGGCACAGGCTCCAGAACTGTTCTTCTGCCCCACTGATCTCTGACTTTGAGGGTAGCTGATAACTGTCAGATGGCTGTGGCCCCATCTCTGCCTCCAACGCAGAGCTCTCATCAGAGCCTTTTCCAGACTCCAGGACTGGCCCATGTTCCTCCCCAAACTCCTCCACTGGAGGTGAAATTTTTATTGTTCTGTGAGCTGCACAGGTTGTGGTTACAACAGGGACAGCTATATAATTCTTTTTAAAATGAATAAGATAAAAAATAATCTTGCAGCCTTGTAAATAAGCCGGCAAGCCTTCTAACCCCATGATAGTGAACCTATGGCATGTGTGCCAGAGGTGACATGCAGAGCCCTCTCTGTGGGCACGCATGCCATGGCCCCAGCTCAGCCAACTGGTTGTCGGGTTTCTGAGGTGCACATGCATGCTGCCCAGCTGGTCATTGGTTTCTGGTGCTCTGGCATGCGCCTTCCAGTTTGGACACTCTGTGCCTAAAAGATTTGCTATCACTGGCCTAAATTATGTTCAGAGTCGCCTGTAGAATACTGACACAAAACTAGGCCTCCTCCATCCACACCTGGAAAGCTTGAGATGAATGTTCTTTACGAAGAACTTTGGCTCCGTCCCATGTCTTAAACAGTGACGTGCGGTGAGGTTGATACCTGGTGAGGCTCAGCAGGGCATCGGTCGGCCTCGGCGGGGGGGGGGATTTGCATTGCGGGAGCAACCAAGCGCCCGGGTCTGCAGCAAAGGCACTTGGTGGCTTCCGCGATGCAAAGTGCCCCGCTGCCCCCCCCCCCCGCTGTCCCGGCCTGCATCTGCTGGTAATCTCAGGCACACTTCGTCCTAAATCATGCCCTTGCCCGGCTCAAGGTATGCATGCTTCACCCTCTCGATATATCGGCAACGAACCCTTCCCAGATAATTTGGAGGAATAAGGCGGACTGGGGCGGGAAAGAAAGTACAAGGAGCGTTAAGGAGTTTCCAGAACATCCCGTTCGCCAACAATCGACCCGTTGGATGAAGTGCTTGTGAACCAAGGAAACGGCGCGAGTGGGACCTTTCTGTCCGGCTGAGAATTTAAAGCTTGGAGCATCTGATTCGTATCAGACGGACAATGACTTTGATCCTGCCAAATCAGAAGGAGCCAACTTCGAAAAACGCACACGGAGGCTCGCATATACCCTACTGCAACTCCGGGGGTGGGGAGACAACCACAAAAGCCAGCTTTTCTTTGCTAAAGAGAAGTCCAGCCCACCCTGCCTGGCTTGGCGGGGCGGGCGCTCCTGGCTCTAGCGGTTCCCTCGGCTTGTTTGGCTTGTTTGGCTTCGAAGTCTCAGACGCTGGAAGGAAAGGAGCGCCTTAAATGCAACCGGGAAGAGTCAAAATACCAATTAGCCCGGAAGTAGCTTCCTCTCCTCTTTGCATCGCGGGAGCCGCCAAGCGCCCAGGTCTGCAGCAAAGAGGCAGCCTCCTCCTTCTCGCCCACTCCTCTCTCCTCTGAAGCACGCCCCGCCCAACGTAAGCGTGCTCAAGAAGACACGATTGGCTGCTTCCAAATCAGGAGGCGGGAGAATTAGTGCCTCTTTTCCATCTGAACTTCTTTGCCTTTTAACTCTTTATTAACTTTTAGAAGGCAAAAAATTCCTTATGGAAAAGAGGCCCCGAGTTCTCTCGCCTCCTGCTTTGGTTAACACTAAGCAGACACCAAGCCACTGTGAGCTGGAATCTGGTAGCAACTATCTTGGCTTTAATTATTTAAAAAATATATATTTAAATTTCTTTCTTTTTCCTGAGGAGACTGGTGAGGCTCCGCCTCCCTTGCCTCTAGTGACTGCACATCCCTGGTCTTAAATCAAGAGAAACAAAAAATGTACATGCCAGTCCAAAGCTGGTACCCAGTTCTAGAATGATTTTTTTTTAAAAATGAAGTCTGCATATGGTCTTGAAATTTGTCCTTTATATCTGAAAGAGTTTCTCATTTTGGATATCCCAAGTCTTGACTTTGTCCTTCTCTCTCTCTCTTTCTCTCTCTCTCTTTCTCTCTTATTTTCTTTTTCAGGCAATGCGTTTGTGGTTAGCTTGGCCCTGGCGGACTTAGTGGTGGCCTTGTACCCTTATCCTTTAGTCCTCGTTGCCCTTTTTCACAACGGCTGGTCCTTGGGAGAAACACACTGCAAAGCCAGCAGCTTTGTGATGGGATTGAGCGTGATAGGTTCCATCTTCAACATCACCGCCATTGCGATCAACAGATACTGCTACATTTGCCACAGTTTTGTGTACAATAAAGTGTACAGTTGGTGGAACACGATATTCTACGTTTGCCTTGTCTGGGTTCTCACCGTGGTTGCAACCGTGCCGAACTTTTTCGTTGGCTCCCTCAAGTACGATCAAAGGATCTATTCGTGCACCTTCGCCCAAACGACCAGCTCCTCTTACACCATTGCTGTTGTCGTCATCCACTTCATCCTTCCGATCACCATTGTGAGCTTCTGCTACTTGAGGATCTGGATTCTGGTGATACGAGTGAGGAGGAAAGTCCAATCAGAACTGAAGCTGAAGATAAAACCAAGCGACTTCCGAAACTTTCTCACCATGTTTGTTGTCTTTGTGATCTTTGCCTTTTGCTGGGCGCCGTTGAACTTCATAGGTCTGGCTGTGGCCATTAACCCTTCAGAGGTAGCACCCAAAATCCCCGAGTGGTTGTTTGTGGTGAGCTACTTCATGGCCTACTTCAACAGTTGCCTTAATGCAATAATCTACGGGCTTCTGAACCAAAATTTTCGGAAGGAATATAAACGAATTCTAATGTCCCTGTGGCTTCCCTCGTTGTTTCATCAGAACACTTCCAAAGCGGGAGACAGAAATACAGAAGAGCAAACTTTCTCCTGCTTTAAATAACAATGACCAAATTCATCCCAGTACGTTGTAAATAGAGGAATGTGAATTGTAAATGTGTCCCATCGCATGGAATCAAACTGAGTTCTTTGTACGTTTGTATGCCTAAATCTTATTCTGCCACTCTATCGTGACCACATGGAACTCAGCTCTCAACAATTCTGTTTACATTTTTATTCACTAGGAACAATTTTAAAAATGGCTTTGGGATTTGGAAAGTCAACTCGAAGTTTTGTTTGCTTGCTTTAAGTTCAAAAACCTAGGTGGGACTTCAATGTATGGATAGAAACAATTGTGAGCTTTGTTGAGTTTGTCCAAAATATGACTCTTAAAAAATGGAAACTGTCTCTAAGGAAAGAGGAATGAATGTAATTTAATGACCATTTTTTAATGGTAATTATGATGATTATTTAAACTTCTTTCAGCTGAATGCTGGTTCAGTCTAATATAGTACTAAAAGAGCAAAATGGGAATAGCAATGTCTATTTCTCAAAGTTGACTTAATTGTTGTTTATTATTTATTTATTAAATGTATGTTCCCTCCATCTCATTGTCAAATCACTCTGGGTGGCTTACCCAGAGTGCATAAAAAATGACATATAAACATTAAGGCATTACCGTATTTTTCGGAGTATTTTTCCCTCAAAAAAGAGGGTGAAAATCTGGGTGCATCTTATACACTGAATACAGCACTTTTGGACTCCTGAAACCAGGCCCCCTTCGCAAAAATGGCCATTCATAGCCTTTAGGAGGCTTCAAGAGTGCTCCTGGGGGGGGGGGGCAGAAATGAGTGAAAAACGGGCCATTTTATGCTTGTTTTTGCCCCCCCAGCCCCCAAGAGCACTCTATAAGCCTCCTAAAGGCTATGCATGCCCTTTTTTGACAAAAAAACTGTGTCCCAGGCCAGTCAAAAGGGGCTGATTTTGAGCCTCCAGGCCTTCCTGTCCTCTACCATCCTCTGGAGTCCATTTAAGCTCACGCCTACTGCTTCGGTGACGCCATCCAGCTACCTCCTTCTCTGTCGTCCCCTTCTTCTTCTTTTCAATCTTTCCCAGGTTTTTGAGGCTGTTATGGAAGGCCAAAAAGTTGGGAAGTGGCTCTCAACTCATGGGGCACGATGTTCTAGATGGCGGGAGTCAATTAAATTGATTGCTGTATTTTTCGGAGTATAAGACGCACTGGAGTATAAGACGCACCAAGATTTTGAAGAGGCAAATTAAAAAAAAAGTTTTTGCACTCTGCAGAACTCCCAAAAATGGCCCTTTTTCACAAAAACGGGCCCATTTTTTGTCAGAAAGGGCATCATAGCCTTTAAGAGGCTTGTAGAGTAGAGTGCTCCTGGGGGCTGGGGCAGGCAAAACGAGCAAATAAATGGCCCGATGTGCATCAAAAAAGGGCATGGATAGCCTTTAGGAGGTTTATAGAGTGCTCCTGCGGGCTGGGGGGCAAAAACAAGCAAAAAACAGCCAATTTTTAACTCATTTTTGCCCTCCCCAGCCCCCAGGAGCACTCTGGAAGCCTCTTAAAGGCTATGCACTGCCATTTTTGCAAAGGAAGTGGGGTTTCGGGAGGCCAAAAATGCTGTATTCAGTGTATAAGACACACCCAGATTTTCACCCTCTTTTTTGAGGGGAAAAGGTGTGCCTTATCCTCTGAAAAATATGATAAGCTGTCAGCTCATGATAGGTTCATTGTTGTTTTGTATATTGTCAAATTATAATACAAGTGGTGGGTCTCCAACCATGAAGATTCAATTGAAATCAGATTCAGAGAGACCTTTCACACCTCCTCTTCCCAAAACCAGGTTTGTTGTTGTTGTTCTATTGCTAAGTCATGTCCAATTCTTCTCAACCCCATGAAACATGTCTTCCATTGTCCCCCCCAGAGTTAGCTCAAATTCATACTCATTGCGTTGATGACACTATCTAACCATCTCATCCTCTGCTGTCCCCTTCTCCTTTGGCCTTCCATCTTTCCCAATGTCAGGATCTTTTCCAGTGAGGTGACTCTTCTCATTTGGTGGCCAGAGTATTTCAGCTTCAGTATCTGTCCTTCCAAAGAATACTCAAGGTTGGTTTCCTTTAGGAAAATCTGATTACTACATACATAATCACCAGGGTGGGATTCAAAATTTTTAGCAATCAGTTCTCTGCCTGGTTGCTGGGTGGGCATGGCCATGGTGGGTGTGGCCTACTTGGCCTCTGTACCCCAGCAGGCGGAGGGGTGTTTTCACTCTCCTCAGGCTGTGGAGGCTTTCCCAGAGCCACTGGGAAGGCAAAAATGACCTCGCCTGGGTTCCCGAGGCTCTCTGGAGGCTGGAAGCCCCCCCCTTTTTTTGCTCCCCAGGCTCCAGAGGCTTTCCTTGAGCCTCTGGGAGGGGAAAAATGTCCTCCCTGGATTTCTGGAACTTCCAAGAGGCCCATTTTTCACCCTCCCAGAACCTCCGCATGGTCCCTACACTTACCTGGTATTCAAAACAGGCCATGTGGAGACTCCTGGGAGGGCTGGGTTGGGATGGGCAGGGCCAGCCAGTCCTTGTAACTACCAGTTCAGTGAACAGGATGCAAAATTAGCATCCAGTTCATCTGAACCAGTCTGAACTGGCTGAATCCCCCCCCCCCCCGATAATCATTTATAAGTGAGTTGAGCAATGAGCTTTCCCTGGTGTCCTACGAAAACTCAGCCCTCTCACAATCAGTCAAGGGGTTTACTCTCTGTCCCAACAAGTCTCATTCCAGAATCTTGCCCCAAAGGAACAAGAAGGATCAATCTTGAGAATATTTGAGTGTTTACAAATCTTGCTGGGTTAGTACAGATGGATCCATAGGAAAACTCTCCCCATTCCTAATGAGTGTGCTTTAAATGTTCCCATGATTACCTTAAGTCATCTCGAGTCAGTAATCATGGCAGACAAAGGGAAGACTTAAAAACAAAATACATATTGTATTTTAAACACAGGTAGTCCTCGGCTTACAAAATAGTGGCCATTCAAAGTTTACAACGGCACTGAAAAAAGTGGCATGACTGTTTTTCACACTTATGACCATTGCTGCATCCCCACAAATGGGGCAAAACTCACTAAATAGATTTTTCACTCAAATTTTGGGCTCATACGTCAAGGACATACCTGTCCATATTATATTTTTATATATGCGATTAAGGGATTACAGGGCTGTAAAAAAAGAGTTTTAGTATATTTTATATATGAGAATGTCGTTTTTTCCCCACATCAGGAGACTCAATGCCTTGCAGCTCTTGGAATCAAATGTAATGTTTGTGCTCATTAAAAGGCTATAAAAGAACTGAAAGGTTAAAATTTCATAAGTGAAATGTGTCCTTGTTCTTGCAACAAAATAAAGGTATGCTTTTCTTCTGGTTCAGTAATGAATATCCACTGTATTAAGCGTGATCCTTTTTCTCCATCTCAGTTATAACACTGTGATTTAGAGACATACTGTATTTTAATGTAATAGGTCAGGGCTTCTGTTACTGCTGGCTCGCTCAACGACGTGATTCGCACACATGCACAGTAGTAAAAAAAAATTCTTCTGTGCAAGAAAAAAAAAGATGGCGGAGGCTACAGCGCTGCCGATAGAACCGGTTCGGGGGCGTGGCCAGCTGAGTTACTACCTACTTGGCCGAACCGGTAGGCACGCACCCTCTGTATTGGGTGCATATTTACCTCAGTTTCGTCTTTAATGTGTGAGAAGAAGGTCATATCGCCTTACTCCAACAAGAATTAGGATAGCAACAGCAATAGCAGTTAGACTTATATACCGCTTCATAGGGCTTTCAGCCCTCTCTAAGCGGTTTACAGAGTCAGCCTATTGCCCCCAACAACAATACGGGTCCTCATTTTACCCACCTCGGAAGGATGGAAGGCTGAGTAAACCCTGAACCGGTGAGATTTGAACAGCCGAACTGCAGAACTGCAGTCAGCTGAAGTAGCCTGCAGTGCTGCATTTAACCACTGCGCCACCTCGGCTCTCTTTTCCCCATATTGTTCTAATCTTTTCCCCCATATTGTTCAAGGGGAATTTTTTTAGAAATCTCACAACCATTGGAGGTATACTGATCTTGCCCAGAACTTGGATAAGAAGAGAAAAACCACCTACTACACAGATGTCAAACTCACTGCATCACATTGCCAACACATGACGTTTCGCAATGTTTTTCCCTTTCACGGAGTGGGTGTGGCCTGCAGGTGATGCATCCTGCCTGCAGGCTGCCAGTTGGACACCCCTGACCTACTACATCAGTGTTCCCCAATCTTAGCAATTTCTAGAACTTTCTTGGGATTCCTTGGGTTGAGCAAGTACAACAAGGAGAAAGGCAAAATGAACTGCTAAATTGGCCATACCCACCCAGTCACACGACCACCTAGCCATGCCCACCCAGTCACATGACCACCTAGCCACGCCCCCCCAGCCAGTCTGCCCCCCCCCCTTCAACAGTGTGAGGGACCGTGAATCGGCCCCCTGTTCAAAAAGTGAGGACTCCTGATCTAGGGCTGCAGGGGGAGGAAACAGGAACAGCTTAAAATTGGACTTTCCTCTTTGGTTACAGAAGAGTGAATCTGTTCAGTTTTTTTATCTCAGGTTGCTTTGTTCTTTCTATCATTTTCCTTTCTACCCCAGCTTATTTCTAGTCTGTGCCATTTGTTAGGCGTTCATTAATGAATCAGTGTCATCTTGTTTTCTCGCTAATTTATGAGTTCCTAAAGAACAAACCTAGATAAATATACACTCATATTTTAATACATTTTTCATTTGAAAAGTGAAAAGATTTCAAAACAAATTTTAGCTTATATACAGGTTGAAGTTTTCCAAACAAAACTGAATGATGAAATGCAGAACAACGTGTGTGTGTGTGTGTGTGTGTGTGTGTGTGTGTGTGTGTGTGTGTGTATTGATAACGGATAAGAGCCTGTGGCCTAATGGCGAAGATCTCTGCCTAGTGTGCAATATAGCCCAGGTTCAAATCCCAGTAAGGGTATGGCTAGCTGATGAGAGCTAAATAGCTTGAAATAGATCTATACTAGTCTCCCTTTATTTATTTAACAGCACAAATAAAACACACACACACACACACACACACACACAGTTGTATTTGTGCTGATAAATAAATAAAATAAATACAACAAAATGTAACAAAAAGGCAACAGTAAAATATTGGGTTTCTGCCTGGATGGTCTCTTGTGACGAGCCAAAGGACAGAGAATGGAAGTAGTGATCTTCCTCCCATATTTGGGCATACCGTGGGTTGTAAAAAAAAAAATCTTTATATATATATATATATATATATATATATATATATATATATATATATATATATATATATATATATATATATATATATATATATATATATATATATATATATATATATATATATATATATATACACACACACACACACACACACACACACACACACACACACACACACACACATATACACATACACACTATACCTATACCTATACCTATACCTATACATATACACATACATATACATCAGCGGTGGGTTCCTACCAGTTCGCACCTATTCGGTAGAACCGGTTCTGACTTCTAAGATAGCACTATTCAGAAAGATTGTGTTCCTGAAGCATCCCTTTTTCAAACCTGGAAATTTGTATTTTATCTTCCTTTGTGAAGAAATTATAATTGCAAGAGGCAATTATTTGTGGTAGAATAAGGGCAGATAATTTTACTAGCCTTTACTAGTTAGTTGTTTTTTTAGCAAACAAATTTTAGTTTGAAGGTTTTTAGCAAACCTTCAAACAAATTCAAAAAGGATGTGAACCT
Organism: Thamnophis sirtalis; assembly: GCF_051295495.1. Lineage (NCBI taxonomy): Eukaryota > Metazoa > Chordata > Lepidosauria > Squamata > Natricidae > Thamnophis > Thamnophis sirtalis. Next base: position 11,564,227 of record NW_028261388.1, read on the forward strand.
TTATGTATCTTCAAGGAAATTAGCATGCCGGTTTCAAATAAAACTGATTACAGCATTTAAAATATTGATGCCTTAATATTTCAATACGGTAGCACAGAAAATGAATTTAGAATGCTTCATCTATAAAATATTTGGGGAAAATGCTTGCCATTTTGGAAAGCAATCATTTTATTCTTTCTTATCCTACGTATTTTTGAAACGCCATCGCATTTATTTCCAATAAATAATATATACGTAGGTTGCATGGATTACTTTATTAGATGCAATTCATCCTATTGGAAGGGAGGGGGGGGAATGCTTTGACTTTTCAACGTTCCATTTTTGTCTAAATGGGAAGAAGCTCTTCTGCCCCCTAAAAATCAATATTGGAGTATAGGAATGATTGAGATCATTCCAGAAGCACTCTTAGCCCAAGTTCACCAATTCCCTTGAGGAAATGCCAAATGCTCAATTAAACAGAGCCATTTTGTTAAGCTGATTATGTAAAACTCCAAGATGTTCTACCTTCTGAGGCATAGGGCAAAACACCACACAAAAAACTCCCCTTTTTACAACCCTGTGATCCCTTAATTCAGTGTAGGGTGAGGGTGTTGGATAGAGCTGTGCGTTTACTGGCTGGATGCCCTTCCTTATGCCGCACTAAGTTCACAGCAGATTGTGCTGTGAGGAATGGAAGGATTTACATTCCTTGCAGACAGCTGGTAATTTCCATCCTTTTAGAGGGGCAGTGGCTCAGTGGCTAAGACACTGAGCTTGTCGATCAGATGTCGGCAATTCAGCGGTTCGAATCCCTAGCGCCGAGTAATGGAGTGAGCAGCCGTTACTTGTCCCAGTTTCTGCCAACCTAGCAGTTCAAAAGCATATAAAAAATGCAAGTAGAATAATAGGAGCCACCTTTGGTGGGAAGGTAACAGCGTTCCATGCGCCTTTGGCGTTTAGTCATCCCGGCCATATAACCACAGCGACGTCTTCGGACAGCACTGGCTCTTTGGTTTTGAAATGGAGGTGAGCACTGCCCCCTAGAGTCAGGAATGACTAGCACATATGTGCGAGGGGAACCTTTACCTTAGAGGGTCCTTGAAGCAGATAAACTCTTTGTTGTGACTATAAACAAAAACCTGATGCTGAGCTTGGTTGTTTTCTTGCAGACAGAGATGTTACCTAATTCGGTAATGAAAAGTCTACAAGAAAACAAGCTCTGAGAGCACCAAGAACTCTACAGCTCAACCCTGAATTACAAATATTCTCTTCTATTGATAATAGTCTCTTAACAGTCCTGGTTGCTACATCAGGCTTGATTCATAACCATTCACCATTTCTGCTGATGTCCGGAAGACTGCCAAGATCTTTTCCAATGCTGTTATTCCGTATTCTGAGCTACGTGCAGCCTAGATGAATAATGGAACAAAGGCATAAGCTGTTTTTCCTTGATTGATTGGTCGGAGTTGGCTACTGATGTTCCATTTGTCTCCTCTCCTGCGCAATATTTAGCTGATTTTATTTTTCCTTTCCTTTTTTTTCTGGACCTACGATAGCATTTTGTGAACAAGAAATAAGACTACTTTGATTTGGGGCATTATCCTTCACTGCACATGTAATTAAAATTGCTTCAAACACTGTACCATTCTTTCTTAAGTTTGACTACAGTTTAGTAAAAAAAAATTAAAAATGCAAACAGAATTTGTACCATGAAAAAAAAAAAGTATCTTTTACAGCTGAAAGAAGATAGTCCAAGTCAAGCCACACTGATTTCTCTGCCAAGGAGGCCACTATGAAGAGATCTCATGCTTTATAGCACAAGGGTGTCCAAACTTGGCAACTTTAAGACTTCTGGACTTCAACTCCCAGAAAGAGAATTTTCTGACATTTACTTCTCACGTAGCCTTATATAAGGTAAAGATAAAGGTTCCCCTCACACATATGTGCTAGTCGTTCCTGACTCTAGAGGGTGGTGCTCATCTCCGTTTCAAAGCCAAAGAGCCAGCACTGTCTGAAGACATCTCCGTGGTCATGTGGCCGGCATGACTAAATGCCGAAGGCGCACAGAATGCTGTTACCTTCCCACCAAAGGTGGTTCCTGTTTTTCTACTTGGATTTTTACATGCTTTCAAACTGCTCAGTTGGCAGAAGCTGGGACAAGTAACGGGAGCTCACTCCGTTATACGGCGCTAGGGATTCAAACCGTCGAACTGCCAACCTTCTGATCGACAAGCTCAGCGTCTTAGCCACTTAGCCACCCTTATTCCTTACTAGTGGCATCCTTATCAGTGGCACCCTTATTAGCCACTGAGCCACCTTTATTCCCATATATAGATAATCCTTAACTTACAACAGTTTGTTTAGTGACTGTTGAAAGTTGCAACAGTACTGAAAAAAGTAACTCATGACCCTTTTTCACATTTAAGACCAATCCAGCATCCCCATGTGATGTGATCAAAATTCAGACACTTGGCAACTGGCTCATATTTTGTGATGGTTGCAGTATCCTGGGGTCCTGGGGTCCCCTTTTGCAACCATCTGACAAGGAAAGTCAAAAAGGAAGCCAGATTCACTTCACAATCATGTTACCAGCTCAACAACTGCAGTGACTCACTTAACAACTTTGGCAAGAAAGCTTGCAAAATGGGGCAAAGCTCATTGAGTAACTGTCCCACTTAGCAACAGAAATGTTGGCCTCAGTTGCGGTCGTAAATCAAGGACTACCTGTATACTCATGTGTTCTGACCCCCCCCCCCTTCACACACCAAAGCACGCTGAGACAAAGATACTTCAAGGATTTATTAACACACAGACTAGACGTTGGCAGCAATCCAGCACAGACTAACCTTGGCAGCAATCCAATCTGCCAAGCTAGCCACGAGAGTTCTCCATCTCTAGTAAATACGTTGACTCCTGCAACGAGTGTGTGGACAATCATTCCTTTTATAGTCTTGAGAGGAGCCTAGTTACCACCAGCTGAGTGCAATTATCTCCTGTAACTGCGTAACTGTTCTTTACGCCTATTAGCCCTCAGTTGCCGGGCATCCAGGACCAACTCCCTTGTCTCCTCCCCACTGCTCCAATGCATGACATCAGGATCACACTCCCTTGTCTTCTCCCCACTGGTCCAAGGCTCAGGTGCCTCCTGGTGGCCAACCAGCCTCTCTGCGCCCTGCTCAGAGTCGGAACCCTGTCCAGGGTCCTCCACATCCTCCACAGCCGACTCATAGGGCCCCTCGCTTTCAGAGCTTCCTGCTGGGCCACAACACTCATGGATAAGTCCATGTGTGGATAAGCTGACCCTCAGACATTTAACCAAGATATCATAAATAATGTGCCACCCAGAGTAAGCTGACCTTTGAAACTTTTTGCACGTTTTAATTTTCACGCTTGGCTTATTAGCAAAGGGGCCAATTTTTAGGGCAAAAGTTGCTTAACATTTGTGGGTCTGCTTATTTAAGGATAGGCTTATTATCATCAGCTTTTAACAACCCCATAGTTCCTTGCAGGGTGGAGTCTGGGCAACTGAATGGAGCTGAGTGTTTCCTAGCCAGATGCCCTTACTGTCGCCAATGCGGAGGTTTGTTTTTTCTTTCCCAGCAGATACATTCCAGAGATGGGATTCACTTACCTTCTGTACCGGTCTGCATATGTGTACCGGCTTCTGCGCATGCACAATGTTTATGCATTATGTCAGGAGGGCGGCCTCCCCTACCGGTTCACCCGAACCGGAGAGAACCGGCTGAATTCCACCTCTGATATATTCCCAGTGTGCCCAGAGAGAGAATTATCTGCCTCTACCTAGAATCAAACTCACAGCCTCCTGATTGTGAGGCGAGAGCTCTACCTCTAGGCCACTGCACCGCTCCTGAAGATTGGCTTATCTGGGAATATATAAGGGATAAATAAGTACCTTTTTAAAAGAATTGAGGGGGGGAAAATCTATCATATATACTCATGGATAAGCCTATCTGTGATTAAGCTGAAGCCAATTTGAGAAAGGGGTCTATTTTAGCATCTAAAAGTATTGGCTTATCCACAAATACACATGGTAGCTATTCTTAAGACTTCAATTTTCTAAAAGCAGAGGGTGAAATTTTCCGGGAGGCATGTTGGAATGAGTTATTCCCTTTCAAAACATTTGACAGCATTTTATTAGGTTATTTCCTGAAATCTCACAAGACGTTGATTCCACCTCAAATACAATCTCTGACACCTGCAAGTAAATAAAAACAAAAAAATTGTGGTGAAGAAATGCAATGAACAATTGGCTGGGACCGGGGGAAGATATCCATCATTGTTATGGATACAGATGTCCATGAGAATTTTTCCCGGGATGGACAATACTACAATCGGGAATCAGATAGCTATCCATATGCACAATGCGTAGCATTAAAAAAATACCCATTTCTGCTTCTAGGAAGAAATTTCTGTTTCATACTACTGGATGTTTTTCAAATAATTGCCAAAATGATGCTAATAAAATGACGAAACTAATTTTAATCCAAGGATTAAAATTAAACCATGATAAATCAATTTGTCTTGCGTGTGGCACATTATTTATGATATTTTTTGGGTTTAAAATGTAAGGGCCAGCTTATCGGTGGATGGGGCTTCTCCGGGAGTATGCAGGTAGTCTTCGACGTAGAACCACAAAATTTCTGTTGCAAAGTGAGACACCTCACTTAAGGGGATTCTGCCCCATTTTACCACCTTTCCTGCCAAAGTTATTAAGTGAAGCACTGCAGTTATTGAGTTAGGAAGACAGTTGTTAAGTGAATCTGGCTTCCCCAGAAGATCGCAAAAGGAGATCACATGACCCACCCACCCCCAGAAACTGCAACCGTCATAAATATGAGTCAGTTGCCAAGCTTCTGAATTTTGATCACATAATCCATGGGGCTGCTGCAACTATCGTAAATGTGAAAAAGGGTCATAAGTCCCTTTTTCAGCGCTGTTGTAAGTGCGCCCCCCATGAGCTCAATTTTTACTGGCAGGGGCACCACGAACCCGTCCTTTGCTGTTTCCTGAGTGACTTTGTGGGCCAGATCTAAGCACCCCAGGGCTGGATCCGGCCCACGGGCCTTGAGTTTGACACACCTGTCTTAAATCTTGGACTTTAGAGGTACCTTGCTCAATAGCAGTAACTGTGAGGGATCTTGAAATCCTAGTGGATAGCTATTTAAATATGAGCCAGCTGTGTTCAGCAGCTGCCAAAAAAGCCAACACAGTACTAGGCTGCAAACAGAGGGATAGAATCAACATCACATGAAGTGTTAATACCACTTTATAAAGCCTTGGTAAGGCCACACTTAGAATACTGTATCCAGTTTTGGTCACCACGATGTAAAAAAAGATGTGCAAACTCTAGAAAGAGTGCAGAGAAGAGCAACAAAGATGATTAGGAGACTGGATGCTAAAATACATGAAGAACGGTTGCAGGAATTGGGTATGTCTAGTTTAATGAAAAGAAGGACTAGGGGAGACATGATAGCAGTCTTCCAATATCTCGGGGGCTGCCACAAAGAAGAGGGAGTCAAGCTATTCTCCAAAGCACCTGAGGGTAGGAGAAGAAACAATGGGTGGAAACTAACCAAGGAGAGAATCAACTTAGAACTAAGGAGAAATTTCCTGAGAGTGGGAGCAATTAATCAGTGGAACAACTTGCTTCCAGAAGTTGTAAATGCTCCAACACTGGAAGTTTTTAAGATGTTGGATAACCACTTGTCTGAAATGGTGTAGGGTTTCCTGCCTAAACAAGGGGTTGGACTAGAAGACCACCAAGGTCCCTTCCAACTCTCTTCTCTTCTAAATGAATACTTTTTAAAAAGGGCATCAAGCCGAACCATAGCTCTTCATCAGTGATGGCTAGATAGGATCAACTTTTCAAAGAGCAAATATGCCCCGGAACAATACTTTCTCCTGGAAGCAAATGCCAGTTAGGTTTTTATCTCCAGATTTTGAAAGGCAGCTTACAGAACACGAGGCTGGGCTACGTAGGGCTGTCACATTCCGACAAGGTATTCTGCTCCCTTATTATGATAAAATGTGGCAGAGAAGGCCTTCAAGAAATAGATATTTCCAGTTTTGTGTCTGCCTGATATTGTGTAACGGGCAGTGGGAATAACCTTAATGAACAGAGGAAGAGTAGCAACCAAGGCAACAGTCAGATAAATAAAAACTGGCTCCAGGCAAAAATGTTATTTTGAGAAAGTGTCTTAGGCTGGATGCTAGAACACGGAACATGGAATAATAGGGTTAGAAGGGGCCTTGGAGGACTTCTACTCCAACTCTATGCCTATGGCAATAGATCCTATAATTGTTGTGGCCCGCCAGCAGCCAGCGGAGCTGGCCACAGAGTCGGACAGTGAGGAGGTTGGGGAGGAACATGGACCAGTCCTGGAGTCTAGAGAAGGCTCGGACGAGGGCGCTGCATTGGAGGCAGAGATGGAGCCAAGGCCGCCTGACAGTTCTTAGCTGTCTTTGGAGCTAGACAGCAGTGAGGCAGAGGAACAGCTGGAGCCTGTTCCCAGTGTGCGCATGCGCAGAACTGCCAGAAGAAAAGAACAACTAGCAAAGCCAACAAAGCCCTTCTCCCAATCTGCATGGGCTCCGGCTCGTCCTCTTCCGCAAATTCAGGTTCCGACAGGGGCATGACAGAAATCTTCACCTTTTTACAATGTTTACCCTCCCGGTTCCTAAAGTTCTCCCACACTCCAGCAAAACTGAGATACAGAATCCAGAAGATGAGCCTGCCATGAAAGAGGCAGGCAGGTGGTGGTGTATTTGATCCTCCACAATTGGTATCGGACCTGGGTACTTGAGAGACCGCCTCCTGCCAATTACCTCCCATAGACCTATTAGATAGCAATAGCAATAGCAGTAGACTTATATACCGCTTCATAGGCCTTTCAGGCCTCTCTAAGCGGTTTACAGAGAGTCAGCATATTGCCCCCAACAATCTGGGTCCTCATTTTACCCACCTCGGAAGGATGGAAGGCTGAGTCAACCCTGAGCCGGTGAGATTTGAACCGCTGACCTGCTGATCTAGCAGTAGCCTGCAGTGCTGCATTTAACCACTGCGCCACCTTGGCTCCCACAGATTAGGCCTCCTCCGAATTCCATCTGCTGGCCAGTGTCGGCTGGCAACTCCCCGGGGGAGGGCCCTCTCTGTGGCTGCTCCGGCCCTCTGGAACGATCTTCCCGTTGAGATCCGGACCCTTACCACCCTTCCGGCTTTCCGCAAAGCCATTAAGACCTGGCTGTTCCGGCAGGCCTGGGGCTTCTGAATCTCTTCGCCCCACTTAAGGGTATGACTGTTGTTGTTTTTACTATGTGTTTGACTTTTTATTTTCTATTTTGTATCATCCTTCCCTCTTTGATTGTTAGCCATCCTGAGTCTCTCGGGAATAGGGCGGCATACAAACTAAATCAATCAATCAATCAATCAATCAATCAATCACAATTGGGATCCTATCGGTGGTGAAATCTAAAAAATTTTTTATGACCTATGAGCATGGGTTGGTGGGCGTGGCTTGGTGGGGTCATGTGACTGTGTAGTCATGTAACTGGGGGATCAAATGACAGAAACTCACTTTAACAATGTCCTGCTGGAGCAGGGTTGGACTAGATGACCTCCAGGTCCCTTTCCAGCCCTGGATTATCCTCTGAAGCTGTGTCTAGTGCCAGGTTTGTAGTCCTTCCTTCCTCTCCTTTTTCTCACCCTCCCTCCCTCACTTTCTTTTTCTTTCTTTCTTTCTCTTTCTTTTTCCCTTCTCTCTCTCTCTCTCTCCCTCTCTCTCTCTCTCTCTCTCTCTCCTTCTTTCCTTCTTTCTTTCTCAGCACCCCCCACCCCCTGTTTTGGGCTGTGCACCGTGCAATCATCACAACTTTTTAAAAAAACTTTTTTTTAGTATTTTTTGCTACCGGTTCTGCAAACCAGTAGCATTTTTTACTACCGGTTCAGGCGAACCGACCCAAACTCGTAGCATTTCACCCCCTGGATCCTATCCACATTATTTTTGATTGTCTTCCATCTTACCCAGTTACCCAGCCATTGCCCGTTAAGATGCAAGAAATACAGCCACTTTGTTTCTGTTAATCATTCGGTTGCAGCTTGGCTTATTGAAGTATAATAGAGACAGATTAGACTCCATGCTGCACACAGAGTGTCTAAGGTTCTTAATTATACGAGAAACTGCTTCTTAATTTGATTTGATTTGATTCTTTAGGAATCGCGCTAATTCAATCTGCTTTAGCTCTGTCTCACACAGATGCGCCGTCTGGCTGATGTCAAATTTCCACCCAACCTTCCCACAGAAAATGCTCCTTTTTCACCCACCCCCTCACACCATCTGGAGGGTTTCCCAGTGGGGGGAAATGTGCTATTTTGCAGTGATGAGATAAATTAATCCAAATCAAACCCTTAGCGGGTACAATTTTGAAAAGGAAATGAAGACAAACTAGGCCCAGGCCTACAGCTTGTCTTTCTGTTGTGGTCCTAGGTTCCACCACAAATGCGCGAACGACAAAAGCGCGCCTGACTAAACCGCGGTGACAAAACCGCGCCGACAAAACCGCACCGATGAATGAGCACTGCAGCGCGCCGAAAACAGCGCGCCGACAGAAGCCTTCATTGGCCTTCACTGACCAGATGCCATTTTATTTGACTTCATTGAAGTTCTTACCAATTATTAGTAAGAAAAGTTGTGGGAGTTTCATCACTGGAAGCTTTCAAGAAGAGACTGGACTGCCGTCTGTCAGAAATGGTGTAGGGTCTCCTGCTTGGGCTGGGGGTTGGACTAGATGACCTACAAGGTACCTTCCAACTCTGTTAATCTGTATTTATACCCCTGCTATATTTCAATATTATCAATATGAAACATCAAAGATGGCCTTAGAATATATGGAAGGTCGCCACGATGTAGAAAACATGTGGAGAGACTCTAGAAAGAGTGAGAGAAGAGCAACAAAGAGGATTAGGGGACTGGAGACTAAAATATATGAAGAACAATTGCAGGAACTGGGTATGTCTAGTTTAATGAAAAGAAGGACTAGGGAAGACATGATAGTAGTCTTCCAATATCTCAGGGGTTGCCACAAAGAAGAGGGAGTCAAACTATTCTCCAAGGCACCTGAGGGCAGGACAAGAAGCAATGGGTGGAAACTAATCAAGGAGAGAAGCAACTTAGAACTGAGGAGAAATTTCCTGACACTTAGAACAATTAATCAGTGGAACAACTTGTCTCCAGAAGTTGTGAATGCCCCAACAAGTTTTTAAGAAGATGTTGGATAGCCATTTGTCTGAAACGGTATAGGGTTTCCTGCCTAGGCAGGGGGGGTGGACTAGAAGACCTCCAAGGTCCCTTCCAACTCTGCTATTGTATTGTTATTGTATTGCATCATGCAGTTGGTAGCATCAATAAAGCCCCAAAAATTTTCTACAAGTTACCACTAAATGATTATTTGGTCGAGATGATTGAGTGCTATCAATAAAAAATAATATTTGTATTTGGAGGGCGAAAAATGGCCCTTCGAGCAAACCGGAAGTCTGTTTCTGAATTTCCGGTTTGCCCGTAGGGCCGGTTTTTCGCACTCTGGGGGCTTCAAGGAAGCCTCCGGAGGGCGAAAAACGGCCTCAAAAGAAGACCGGAGTCAGCTGGCCCGCGGGCACATGCGCGCTGGAGCTGACAGGGCAACACCTCGTGTGCCCTAACAACTGGCTCTGCATGTCACCTGTGGCACGCATGCCATAGGTTCACCATCACAGGTATAGGGTTTTCTGCCTGAGCAGAGGGTTGGACTAGAAGACCTCCATGGCCCCCTCCAACTATTTTATTCTGTTATTCATGATTCCACTCCACAATTTTACAGAACAGAGATTCCAAACAAAATAGTTAAGCTTATAGAGTCATTTCTGTAAAACAATATATTGGCACATCCTCCCCACCCCACCCCTTCTCAAAGTCTGTGATTTATTGTTGCTCTTGGCAGTTGACAGAAAGCATTTCAAATGAAGACAAATTTTCGTACCACCAGGAGTTTGCCCAGACAGATGGATCTACCTGAAGAGAAAAAGGCAGATGCATTTCTTTTGTACTATTTTCTATTCCTGACAACGTGCCATAAAAATAAATATTCTGGAGGGTGGGTGGGTGGGAGAACTTGACAAAAATATCCATATGGATTAAAATGATGACAAGTCGATAGCCAGTGGCAGTCAAGAAATCTGAGAAGGGACAAGGGAATAAGAAAGCGGCAGGGTGGAGAGCAGAAAACGGAAGACAAGTGAAATTGTCATAAATTGAGGACTAATTGCATGCAGAAGGTAGTAGTGGGCCCCTTATGAAAGCTTGGCATTTCTTAGGGTTGTTGGAAGAAATATCCATCTGGGTCCAGTTCCAAGTGGGGGAAAAGACACTGGATTCATGGAAGTTGCTTGGAAGGAATTTAATTTAATTTAATTAACCACATTTATATGCCGCCCAATCCCGAAGGACTCAGGGCGGCTTACAAAAATAAAGAGGGGAAAAAAAAGACACATAACTAACACATAACAAAAGAAAACGGTTTAAAATAACAACACCTCATACATTCATTCTAATTGGGGCTGGACCTCAACAGTGAGGTCAACAGCCCCAGGCCTGCCTGGAGGAAGGTGTCAGTTTTCCTAAAAAATGCCCTAATCGATTCAAGAGCACCGAGCCAAGTTTCAATACAAAAACTAGCCATTTATTAGGAGCACCATAGGCAAGATCTTTTCACAGTCAGAACTAAGCTTTGTTTGAGTTATATCTGAACATTACCCCTGTTCCTTCCCTCCCCTCAGTCTGTGTCATAAATCACATTCCCAAATGAGGTGCACTCATTGTCCAATGTTTTCAATGTTTATTCAATAAAAATATTTTCCCGTGTAAGATGGAGATTGTCTTGGCAATGTTTCAACGAGGTCTCACTCGCCATCTTCAGGCTATAAAAAACCTGGGTCCTCATTTTACCAATCTCAAAAGGATGGAAGGTTGAGTCAACCTTGAGCCCGTCAGGATCGAACTGCTGGCAATCGGTAGAATTAGCCTGCAGTGCTGCATTCGAACCACTGTGCCACCATAGCTCATATTAAGCCAGCCAAGTAAAGGGCCCAGTGGGGGGGGGATCTACCTTCATCAGTGGTCTCTTCTTGACTTATCCCACAACAATGTTCTTCTGGCCAAGAGTATGGAATGAGATCAAAGCACCATTTTAATTTCCCACAATAGCTCTGAAGTAGCGTTGCATTGAAAGTTCTCAGGTAACTGACACAGATATGGAACTGTAGCATCTCCCCCAGTGTGGGGTTAGGCTGCAGTCCCAACTGCTCAAAAAAGTATGGAGAGATTTCTCTGATTCCAAACTTCCACCCAACCTTTCCATCCAAATCCTTTCCCCAATGGATTTGCCAATTTTCCGCAGGAAAAAAAAATCCATTTTAAACAAACCAGAAACTCTACCAAATCGTTTTTAAGACGGATAACACCCCTCTGCACTTCTGCATTCAAGTAAGCGAAAATGAACATTAAGCATTTTGTTTTTAAACTGTGAAACCAATGATGTGCAAATTACAGTGGCACAGCATATTAGCTACCACCTTGTAAGTCCTTAATTGCTGTACCACCCTCAAAACATTAGTTACGTTGGATGCTTCCAAAATAAATAAGTTATGATACAGAACAGATTTATTTCAATTTTCCATTAAGGAAGGAGACCAACTGCACCTACATCTTATGGGGGAGGCAGAAAATTGTGTTGTGCAAGACCAACTCAAAGTATATGTTTAGTAAAGGACAACTATTGAACTTGTATATATTTGAACTCATTGAACGTAGCAACATTTCCATTTCCACTGCAATTCTTCACTTTGCCGTAAACAAGATTATCACTTCATGATTCAGCTGGATGAATCAGAGAAACTTATCTAAGTTGGCTCTTTATAGAACAACAATTCTTACTTCATCAGGATTGCATTCATTGGTAAGATGTTAAAGGACTTGGAGGCAAAATGGTACGATGAAGGGTTGAGGGAGCTAGATATGTCTACTCCATTGCGTGCCAAAAGCGGGTGGAGCACACGGGGACGTGCGCAGGCATGCCCACACCCATAATTCTATGTGCGCGAACCCGCAAATGCGTGCACGATCCCCACCCTCCTCTGCTTTTTGCGCGCAATGGACCCATTTTTCTCCCTCCCCAAGCTCCAGAGGCTTTGTAGGAGCCTGGGGAGGGCAAAAACACCCCCACACCACCCGGAGGCCGCCCTCCGGAAGTTTCAGGATGATTCCTTGAAGCCTCTGGAGGGCAAAAAACAGCCTAACAGGCAAACCGGAAGTCCATTCCCGAACTACCGGTTTGTCCGTAGGGCCATTTTTTGCCCTCCAGGAGGCTTCAGAAAAGCCTCTGGAGGGCAAAAAACGGCCAAAAATGAAGGCCAAAGTCAGCTGGCCAACACATGCATGCCCGGTGGAGCTGACAAGGCAATGCCTCGCGTACCCTAACAAATGGCTTCAGGTGCCACCTGTGGCACATGTGCCATAGGTTTACCATCATGGGTCTAGCCTATTGAAAAGAAGAATTAGTGGGGACATGATAGCCAGAGGTGGGATTCAGCCGGTTCAGACCGGTTCGCTTGAACTGGTAGCGGAAATACCCACCCCAGCTGTATGCCATTCTATTTAAGCACATTTTTGAGGCCAGGCGCATGGAAGGCGCGCATGTGAGCAAAGCACATGTGTGGAAGGCTGGGCACATGCGCAGGGGTGGCATATGCACCAGCAAAGATAGCGTGTGCACCTGCGAAGCGAGTGTGCACACGTGAGGCGAAGAGGTGGTAACAAAATGTGAAACCCACCACTGATTATAGCTGTCTTCCTACTACAAACTCGATTTTAGGGCTGTCACAGAGAAGAAGGGATCAACTTATTCTCCAAAACACTAGAGGACAGGACAAGAAATAATGGGTGGAAGCTTGTTGACGGGAGAACCAACCTAGGAAGACAAATTTTCTGACATTGACAACAAGCAATCAATGGAATAACTTGTCTCCTAGAGTTGTGAATGCTCCATCACCGGAACCTTTCAAAAATAGACAAGACAACCATTTGACTGGAGTGTATAAAGTCTCCTGCCTTGAGCAGTGGGTTAGACTAGAAGACCTCCACAATCCCTTCCAACATGATTCTACTACATGTTCTATATGTAATAATCTTGGCAATGTTTGACAACTGGCATGAATTTATGACGGTTTGCAGTGGCCTGGGGTCCTGTGATGCTTCTTTTGCACCCATCTAACAGATTCACAACAACCGTGTTACAACTGTAGTGCTTCACTTAACAACGCTGTCAAGAATGGTCGTAAAATGGGGCAAAACTCATTTAACAAATGTCTCACTTTAGCCACAGAAACGCTGGGCTCAATTGTGGTTATAAGTCAAGGACTATGTGGAGTCTGACCGTTTTAGTCATTGTGGGAATCACCCCAGTTCATTTATTATTTTAGGTGGTTCCAGCCCTATAAAATAAGAATCTTCGTTTGAAGCAGGAGTGCAATTCATCCCATCTGCATAAACAGCGTTTTAGCTTAGCCAAAGCTAAGTGTCAAACTTGATTTCATTGAGGGCCGCATCAGTGTGTTTTATCTCGGTAAGGGGGGGGGGAGTGGGCGTGGCCAGGGTGGGCATGGCCAACTCAATATCACTCAAGTTGGGGGCACCTGTGGTGGCTCATGTGCTGCACTAGAGAAAGGGCTCCCAACCTCCATTTTTTGGCTGAGATAGCAGCCCTCCCAAGTTCTGTTTTTGCTGGCCGAGGCACCATGGGCCAGTCCTTTGCTGTTTCTAGGGCGGCCCTGTGGGCCAGATCAAAGCACTCCACTGGCCGGATCTGGTCCCCAGATCTTCAGTTTGACACTCCTGGCTTAGCCCATCCAGCACTTGGTTCTGTATAGTTTTAGGAGGGGAAAAAAAAACACTTGGAGAACAGCAGAAAGCTTGGTATTTATTTTTCTCTGCAGCCACACACTACTTTCACTGCAGAAAACCTGCTGCTGTGATTAATTTTTGGCAGCAGGAGTTATTTCCCAAGTGGCCGATGAGAAGAGGATCAAAAGGGACATGCATAAAGCAGTGACGTTTAGACCGGCTTATAAATCTAGCTGCCAATATCTCCCCCGTCGCACCTGCCCACTTCACCCCCCAGGTCTGAAAAGCCACTAAAATGATGCCTTGAAGAATGTTGGAAGAAAAACGCGGGGTAATTATATTGCAACGTTTTTTATTAAGTTAAAAACTCCATAGGCAACCGAACGCATGGGAACGAATTGGGCTTTTTGTTTACACAGAGCCTGTGCCTATGGAAAGTTAGTAATGAGTAGGTGGCACACTTTTTAATGCAGCCCCATGTATGCACTGCATTAAAGCCGCCCACCATTAAAAAAAACACACTTTGATATAAATTTATGTAATGCATACAAACATAATACTTTTGCTCCATACGCTTAAAACATCCACAGGAATTCCTTTCTTTTGTTTTGCTGCCAATTGCCATTTTAAATTGTTTTAAACTCTGCAGTCTTTTGTTTTCTCCAGCTGTTCTTAATGGCAGCTTCCTATCTTATTGCTCTCTGTCTTCAAAACCGTCGTTATTATTATCGTGCTTTAAAAATCCTTTTTAAGATCTTTGGCAAGCACTTTTTGGAACTTGATTTCCTACGATTCAGATATCCTGAGACGTATGCCTTTGTGCCTCAGGAATTTGCTTCCTTAATGGGTTTTATTTTTTTACATAATAGACATAAAAAAACATAGTGTCACCACTCTATTCCAACTCAAGTTAAGCGCTACGGAGGTGAAGGCCTTCTATTGGTACGATGTGCTGGATCAGCCCCCTTGAAGTCACAAGCTCCTACATGGTAGGAAAAGACTGGGGTGTGTGGGGGAAATCTACATGGGGAACACCTGGCTTTATAATGCTTCGAGTCCCATCAACGACAGCAATTGGGGAAGGAAAAGGAGATACACCTTTGTACCCAGGGGACGCACAGCAACAAATATGGATGGTCGCTAGGCAGGCCAGACAAGAGTAGCTGAACGCGATAGTAAGGTTGAATGAAACTACATGCTCTTCAGAGGAAAGGAATTCAATGGCACTGACATGTAAAATCTGTATCCGCTTTGGGAAAAACAATCCTTCCATTTCTCTCACAAAAGGCACATAATAAATAGACTTTACAAATGTACGTAGAATTGGGTTAACCTTGTCATTTGCGTGGGCTACAGATTAGTGCACAGGTATCAAATTCGATTTCATTGAGGGCCACATCAGGGTTGTGTTTGACCCTATGGGGCCAGGATGGGCGTGGCTCGGGTGCGCATGGCCAGCATGATACTGTATCACTCCTGTTAGGGGCCACCTGTGGTGGCCTGAGTGCTCTGCCAGTGAAAATGGGTTCCCGAGCTCCGTTTTCAGCTGGGACTGCCTCCTGCAACCTTCTGCCAGTGAAAACAGAGCTCAAGAGAGCCACACACAATCCTCGCGAGCTCCATTTTTGCTAGCAGAGGCACTGCGGGTCAGTCCTTCCTGTACCCGGGGTGGACCTGCCGGCCAATAGCAATTAGACTTATATACCGCTTCATAGGGCTTTCAGCTCTCTCTAAGCGGTTTACACCATCAGCATATTGCCCCCAACAATCCGGGTCCTCATTTTACCCACCTCGGAAGGATGGAAGGCTGAGTCAACCCTGAGCCGGGGAGATTTGAACAGCCGAACTGCAGAACTGCAGTCAGCTGAAGTAGCCTGCAGTGCTGCATTTAACCACTGCGCCACCTCGGCTCTGGGCCAAATCTAAGTACCCCACAGGCTGGATCTGGGCCCCGGGTCTTGAGTTTGATACCCTTGGATTAGTGTCACCGAGTCTCATCTTTCTTCATTTTGGCCAAGATTCCAAGCACAGTTCAAGGGACAAAGCATGGACCTTCTGGATGCATTTGGCAATTTTGAACCTTGTAAATGAACCCAGGGCACCGGCAAAACCAAAAGGGGAAGACAAACCAGAATTGGCATTCTCTGCGATGAAGACGAATAGGTTAAATTATTCTTTGGCAACTGTTTACACTGGGGGGCGATGCAGATGCTAATTGTTGCAGTACCTTACATTTGAAGATACACCTGCACGGTCCGATTTTGGGGTTAAGAATACAGCTCTACCCCCACAAACTATTTACTTGCAGCAAACCTGAAATGTCCAGTCAGAGAACTGTTTCTCAACTTTGGAAGCTTGAAGATGAGTGGACTTCAACTCCCAGAATTCCCTTCAGTTCTAGGAACTGCAGTCCACACTTCTTCAAGCTGTCGAAGTTGAAAAGTCCCGATTCAGACGGTGTCAAGGGATACCGAGCAGGTCTTGCTTGAAAACTGGAGCTCATCCTCCCCCATTATTTTGACATGACTAGAGCAGGCAGGCTTGAAAATACTGTCCATTGGCCACGCGCTCAGCGATAAGCAACACTGTTATAACATTTTTAACTCATTTTGTGCAGGGAAATTTGTCTACTCCGAAATCATGTTGCCCAGTAAAAAGTAACCTCAAGTTCACAGGCCAATCAGGAAGAAGAATATGGATGACAGACAGCAGTGGGATTCCAAATAGTTTCCTACCGGTTCCATGAGAGTGCGCTTCGCAAGCCCTCACGCCTAATATGCAGTTAGCAATAGCAATAGCAGTTAGACTTATATACCGCTTCATAGGGCTTTCAGCCCTCTCTAAGTGGTTTACAGAGTCAGCATATCGCCCCCACAGTCTGGGTCCTCATTTCACCCACCTCGGAAGGATGGAAGGCTGAGTCAACCTTGAGCCGGTGAGATTTGAACCGCTGAACTGGAGATAGCAGTCAGCTGAAGTGGCCTGCAGTACTGCACCCTAACCACTGCGCCACCTCGCGCGCACACAGCACTGGTGAGCTGAGCTGTTGTTTAGCTCAGCTTTGGCGCAGCAATCTTCTCTGGCTCGCAAATCAGCTGAGCTAAAAAAAACCAAGGGAATATAGGACAGGGAAGGCGGGGTGGGTGGGAGGGCGGGGCCAGCCAGAGGTGATATTTGCCAGATCTCTGAACTACTCAAAAAATTTCCACTACTGGTTCATTAGAACCAGTCTGTACTGGCTGAATACCACCTCTGATGACAGATCAAGAAAATGTATGTTGAAAGTTAGGCTTTTTACTTTAAGGATTGCAGAGTCTGTTAAAACTGCAGAGTGAACATACCTCCCATTGTTTTTTGCATTCCAGAAAAACTAGAGGCTTTGAGTGCATAAATTCAGGGATGACAAAGCAACAATTAGGAGAAAGAATTATGCTGCTTTGCATTTCCTTTTTTCCCCTCCCCTTCTCTTTGCCTCCATCTAGGTTTCTCAAAGGTGGGATGCACCGAGAAAGAGGTTCAAGAAGAAGGAATCAAAAGACTTTAGCACAGGAATATAAATCCCGAGCGGGAAAAGGTGAAGTCATGTGACATATCTTGCATGTTGTTGCATGACTTATGAAGACAGGTA
Source organism: Thamnophis sirtalis (assembly GCF_051295495.1). Classification (NCBI taxonomy): domain Eukaryota; kingdom Metazoa; phylum Chordata; class Lepidosauria; order Squamata; family Natricidae; genus Thamnophis; species Thamnophis sirtalis. The sequence continues at coordinate 11,581,783 of NW_028261388.1, forward strand.
GCCCTTGACTTACGAGAAGTCGGGAGACAAGCCATTTCCGGCCTCCGGAGGGCTTCCGGAGAGGTGGGGAGGGCCGTTTTTGCCCTCCCCAGGCTCCTAGAAAGGGTCTGGAGCCTTGGGAGGGCGAAAAATGGGTCCACCGTGCCATCGCATGCCAAAAGCGGGGGGAGCGCGGAGGGGGTCACACGCGCATGTGCAGAGGGAGAGTGCATAGAATTATGCGACCCCCCCCCGTGCTCCCCCCACTTTTGGCATGCAGTGGCACGAGAGCAGACTTCATCATGTTTAGAATATACCTGAAAATGTCTTAAGTTCAAATCGTGGCTATTATTAAGTCTAATTGTTTCCAACTTGTTTACTCTTATTGGGATTAAGTCTCAAGGTTTACAGCATCCCCATATGATGAAACTCTTTGCCTTTGGGGGGAAAAAGAGCAGATTAAAGCATAAAGGATACGTACGCATGATTTCCGCAGAAAGTGAAATTCTGCAGAGAAATCTCTTTTGCAACCAAACAGTGCTAACATACAAATATAGAAGTGCTCTATGTAGTTAGAAATAAATAGAAAAATACAGCTTTCTGTGAAACTGTAATATTACTCCTAGGGGGGGGGAGATGTCTGTGATAATCCACTATTGTGGCTTGACTCTGTTACCAAGACCCAAGCAAGGTACTGCATCTCCAAAATTTCATCATCCTTCTTCCTTTACATCAGAGGTGTCAAACTCGTGGACTGCAGGCTGAATGCATCATGCGTTGGCCAGACCCACCTCCAGTTTAGCGAACAGGAGGGGGGGGGAGTTGCGGTACATCACATGATGACAACATGAGGACACAAGTTTGACACTTCCGCTTTACATCATATAAAGAATTTGCACGATCGAGACCTAAGTCTGAAGACTTAGCAGACTTTAAGAGAAATTACTAATACATTGAACCAAAGGTGCTTTTTCAAGAGGCCACTGGACGTTCTTGTTTTTCTTTGAAGGCCTTTCGCTTCTCATCCAAGAAGCTTCTACAGCTCTGACTGGATGGTGGGGAATGGAAGGCTTCTATACTGCTTGTAGACAGCTGGTCATTTGCATCCTTTTAGAGAGTCATTGAGGCCACTTGCAGGTTTATCTGTGTCCTCAGGGTCACCTGAGTACTGCAAATGGGTGTGGAGCCTTCTTGGAACTGTTGAAAGGACTGTGTTGTAGGACAGAAAGAACTGCTTATCGTCAGTCTACAACACCGTCCTTTCAACAGTTCCAAGAAGGCACCACACATTTGCATTACTGAAGTGACTCTGAGGACACAGATAAACCTGCAGGTGTCCTCAATGATTCTCTAAAAGAATGCAAATAATCAGCTGTCTGCAAAGAGTATAAATCCTTCCATTCTCCACCATCCAGTCAGAGCTGAAGAAATTTCTTGGATGAGAAGCAAAATATCTTCAAGGGAAAACAAGAAAGTCCAATTGTCTCTTGGAAAAAGCATCTTTGGGGCAACCATGACTTGGGTGACTGAGAATCTCCGCAGACACTAATGTGATGAGTTTATCTTGCTCTCCCAAGATAAACCACGGAGAGAGTGTTAATTCAGGGACACAAGGTCTAATCTCAAGACGGAAAAACTGCAGTGATGGGATGGGTTTTAAGTCCTTGGCCGCTTGGGGAGCAGAATCCACCAGAAAGCATTTCTCCTTGTCTTTCCAGTAGACACATAAAATTCAAAACATAAAAGAGGATTTACACATTACACGCAGAGAGAAACGGACGATATCCCCATTTTTGCATAAAACCTTGTTAATCTCTGAAGTTACGCAAAGAGGCTCTCAAAAGACTGACAACTTTAAATAAGGAAGTTGGCAGGGATTATTCTCTCAATGTGAGATGTCCAAACATGATATCAAGAAGTGTTCTTTCTGGTCCCGTTTGCAAAGAAATACGTAGCAGTCCATGATGCTTGAACGGAAGGGAAGAAAAATCTTGAGTAAGTTGTATCCTCCACAGGAGCAGATTTTGGTGGAGGGAGGGGGGAAAAATATCCTCCCTCCAATCCTTCTCTTTTTCAAAACCTGCCCATCTGGAATCTCTTTGGTTTTGCAAACACGCATCTGTTATGAAATTCAAGAGGCCCACAATCTTCTGGCGTTAATTGGGCCCCTTGGCCAAGTGGGAAGTGTTGAAGCAAGTTGCTGAACTAACCGTGGCATTCTCAAAAAGCAAAGTTGTGGGGCAGATAATCTCTTTCACACTCACGTAGGTGCCAGCTATGAAACCGATCACGCCAAGGAGGGCGATGGAAACGTCTTTGAAGATCACCCATCTGCTTAGCTTCTCCTTGTAAAAGGTGAGGATTTCAATCAACGGAGGCATGATCAAGGCCAACGTGCTGCTGCTTACGGCGCCAACCAGGGAGATCACGATGTCCAGACGGGGGATGGATATCGCTATAGCACCTGGGGGAAGAGAGAGAGAGAGAACCCAAAAGGGAAAGTTCATTTTTGCTTAAGGAACCTGGTGTCTTGCGACAGAAGAATCCATGTACAAAAATGGAAGGATGTTGTGATTCCAGTGGTGGAGAAAGGGAGAAAGGCAACCTTAGTTTAATATATTTGTACCGTAACTGGTTCTCCAATCAATGGAAGGCAGGTATGAATAAGTTATGCTCCTTCTTTTACAACTTTGTAATCCCGTAATTCAGAGTAAATTTGGGGCGACTGGTGGGTTTCAAATTTTTTTTTTTACTACCAGTTCTGTGGATGTGGCATGGCTTGGTGGGCGTGGCAGGGGAAGGAAACTGTAAAATCTCCATCCCCTCCCCACTCCAGGGGAAGGTTACTGCAAAATCCCCATTTCCTCCCAATCAGTTGGGACTCCGGGGAGCGGGCAGAGAATAGATGGGAGCGGGGCCAGTCAAAGGTGGTATTTACCAGTTCTCCAAACTACTCAAAATTTCTGCTACCAGTTCTCCAGAATTGGTCAGAAGCTGCTGAATACCACCTCTGGACTGGATGGAGCTGATCATTTACTGGCCAATTTACTGGCCCTTCATGATATTGGACCGGGGTACTTGAGAGACCGCCTGCTGCCAATTACCTCCACCAGACCGATTAGATCCCACAGATTAGGCCTCCTCCGAATTCCATCCGCCGGCCAATGTCGACTGGCGACTACCCGGAGGAGAGCCTTCTCTGTGGCTGCTCCGACCCTCTGGAACGAACTCCCCGTGGAGATTCGAACCCTCACCACCCTCCAGGCCTTCCGCAAAGCCCTTAAAACCTGGCTGTTCCGACAGGCCTGGGGCTAAAGAGCTTCTGCCCCCCTCCTCAAATGGTATGGTTGTTGTGTGTTTTTAAATTGTGTACTGTTATGTTTGTCTTTTTATCCCCTGTCTGTACCCCTCTCCCTGATTGAATTGTGAGCCGCCCTGAGTCCCCTTCGGGGAAAAGGGCAGCATATAAATGAAATAAATCCAATCCAATCCAATCCAATTGTCCTTTGACACCATATGAAAAAGTTATTCATGGTACGGGAAAAAAAATCTTTCCTTGACAAAGAAACTCCTTCTATATAAACAGCACAAAATGAACTTGATTATTTTCAACCAAATTATTTACATATAGCTGTGGTGTTCTGCATCAAACATTCTTGGAAGGGAAGGAGGGAGGGAGGGAGGGAGGGAGAGAGAGAGAGAGAGAGATTTGGAGAGTTAAATATAACACTCCAATACACCCATACTTGTCGCTTTATTCTTCATGACTCATATTGTTTATTTTTTTCAGTTGAAAGGACTTGCTGTAATGTCTCCTCTTTATAAACTATATAACTACATACCAGCTCAGTTTTGCTGAAGTCCCAAGCTGACAAGGAGAAAAGATTTATCTTCCCACCCCGATATATCTATTTTTTTCCAGAGAATTGAACTGGTTGCTCTGTTCTTCAGCTGTTATTTTCTTACACCAGGTTAATGTCACTAAAGTACCTCTTCAGTTGTGAAAGCATTTGACACAAATAACAGTTGGTATTGCTGATAATGGACCTTGCCATCAATCAGCCCTTTTGGACAATCAAGTGATAAATATAAATGGCTGGGAAGGTTATAAATTAAAGCTAAAGGGGCAACAAGGAACTTTTTTATAAGAACAGTTTGAGGATGAGGCAATAATCCATGTCTTGATAGGCTTCCAAGCAAAGCATAGCTGTACGGAGGGTGGAGGGGGGGGCAGGATACAGTCAAATGATCTTCCATTTAATAACAAAGTTGAATAAATCTCATAAGCATCTCTTCAATAGCCATCTCCTAATTCTGAGATATCTTAATCCCATTGCACCAACCTGGAAACCAAAACGGGGCACTGGGGCGCTGCACAAGCCCCCAAAATGCAATACGAGTGCTCCCCATGCATGCATCCCACCCCCCATGCATGGTGTGTGCGTTCCACGCATGCCCCTCCCCACATGCGTGGCAGCGACCTGAAGACCAGCTGGCCAGCAGGAGTCTTTGCATTTGGATATGTGCAACAATCATCCTTTCATTCCACCTATGTGGTCAACCATTCCGGATATTATCAAGCTTGGGATCTAACAAAACCTATTTCTACAGATAGGGCACAACCTGGTGATTTCTCTGGCATCTTTCCTTATCACTGACAATAGGGGTTTCCAGCTAATCACAATCTAATTTAGTCAATGTAGATTCCAGCACCTGTAACGCAGTCAATTTTGAAGAGCACCATTAGCAGAGGGGTATTCAGCCGGTTCGGACCGGTTTGCCCAAATCGGTAGTGGAAATCGTACGTGGGCTCACTCACCTTCCCAGGCTCTATGCTGTCCTATTTAGGCATGTTTTCAAGCTGTGTGCATGTGTGCAAGCCGCGTATGCAATCAAAGCAGTGGTGAAATTCAATTTTTTTTTACTGCCGGTTCTGTGGGCGTGGCTTTGTGGGCATGGTGTGGCTTTGTGGGTGTGACAGGGGAAGGATACTGCAAAATCTCCATTCCCACCCTACTCTGGGACCAGCCAGAGGTAGCATTTGCCAGTTGTCCAGACTGCTCAAAATTTCCACTACCGGTTTCCCAGAACCTGTCAGAACCTGCTGGATTTCACCTCTAAATCAAAGTGTGATTCAGGGGTGAAATCCAAAGTGTGATTCAGGGGTGAAATCCAAAATGTGATTCAATGTGTAGAAGGCCGAGTGCATGCATGGATGAGGCGCGTGCGAGTGAAGCGAGCATGTGTGTGTGCACACTCATATTTGCGAACCGGTAGAGAAAGTAAGTGAATACCACCCCAGTAGGTAGGCAGGGACTACCTTGGGGTATTAATAGAGATCTCATTTAAAATCACTGACTTACTGACTTGGCTTACTGACTGACTCATATATTGTACCAAGATGTGGTACATCTTGAGCCGAGGTGGCGCAGTGGTTAGGGTGCAGTACTGCAGGCCACTTCAGCTGACTGTTATCTGCAGTTCAGTGGTTCTAATCACACCGGCTCAAGGTTGACTCAGCCTTCCATCCTTCCGAGGTGGGTGAAATGAGGACCCAGACTGTGGGGGCGATATGCTGACTCTGTAAACCGCTTAGAGAGGGCTGAAAGCCCTAGGAAGCGGTATATAAGTCTAATTGCTATTGCTATGTGGTTTAACTATGGTTTTGTTGAATAAGCCCAAAGCAGGGTTTCATACCGTGCTAAACCATAATCTGCAAGCCACAATAATTGAATTAACCTAACCTACTCAGGCAAAGCCAAGCAAGCCATATTAAGGTTTTGTAGCAAGGGATGGACACTGTTGTGTGACTGTTATGGAAAGGTTACAGGCTTCATGCAATAGATCATGGGTTTCCAACTTTGGCAACTTTAAGACTTGTGGACTTCACCTCCCAGAATCCCCTAGTCAGCCTGGCTAGCTGGAGAATTCTGGGAGTTGAAGTCCGCAAGTCTTAAAGGTTGCACACCCCTGCAATAGATAGTGAAGAGTTCAACATTCGTTTCAAGTAAAAGCTGATATATCTGAAACAAGTTTCATGCCTATAGTTCAGCGATGGCTAACCTTTTTGCCATCGTGTGCCAAAAGCGGGGGGAGCACAGGAGGGGGCGTGCACGCACATGCCCACACCCATAATTCCATGCGCCCTCCCCTGTTTTTCACTCTTTCCAGGCTCCAGAGCCTTTCTAGGAGCCTGGGGAGGGCAAAAATGGCCTCCCCCCCACACCACCCGGAGGCCCCACCAGAAGTTGAAAACAGCCTGTTTCCTGACTTCTGGTGGGCCAGAATGCGCATGTGTGTGGGAGCTGAGCTCGCATGCCCATCGATATGGTTCCCTGTGCCACGCTTCGCTCGTAGCACTTCTGCACCTGCGCAGAGCATGTGTCATGATGCCTGGGCGGGTGGGCAAAGCCTCCCACCATCGCCACTACCGGTTCACCCAAACTGGGGCAAACTGGCAGAATATCATCTCTGAGATGAACCAAGAAGGGGATCGATTCATGTTGCCTAAAATTCAGTGCATGGGAAGTTCAGCCAACTTTCTCACGTAAACATTTCCCATGGTTCAGCTAAGGTTTTTCTATGCAAGCATCAAAGCCACAAAAATCAAGACAAGGTTTAATTTCCTCCGGCAGCAATAGATAATTAAAAGAAAGAAGGAAGGAAGAATTATCTGAGAAGGCGTTGCAGAGGCAGCAATACGATGCTTCCTAAACGGTTAAAATGCTGCAAATATTTACACAGATTACAAGTGACAAACCCAAAAGGGGAAAGAGAAACTTTTTACAATGCCCACCAAAGAAATAATAGGAACAATAATAGCAAAGAAAACAAGAGGAAGTCTGGAATTTGAAATTGCCAAGCAAATTTACATAGCAGAAAATAAAGTATGCAATTATATCATAATTTTCTGCGTCTTTCCCCCAACAGAATGACTAAAATGAGAAAGAGAGGCACCACGGGGCAGCCCTTGACTGTTTCCAGATCTAAGCAACCTGCAGACCAGATCCTTCCCTGGGCCTTGAGTTTGGCACCTTTGCTTTACCTCCTATAGGGACATAAGTTAGTTAGGATCCATTTCAGAAACTTATAATAGAACGTGGGGTAAATTCTAGCCAATCTATTTATAAGTCAGAAACCTTTTACCAAGGGATGAAAAAGTTAGTACAGTTTATGTCAAATCTAAAAAAAAAGGGGGTATTATAAACTGGAAAGTCACATTATTACAGGGCAATAATGATTTGTGGATTTAATGTACATGTTTATAGGTTGAATGCAAAACTAGTATATTTCTTATATATTATTTCACCTTGATCAACTATAAAAACAATCTACATTCGGAGTTACCTCTTTTCATCTGCGTCAGAATGAATAACTCATCCAGAATTTCTGACTTCTATCTTTAAGTAACCCGGAACAGAACTACGAAATAGAACTATGCAGCAAAATAAGCCATTAGAATAGGGGAAAGGCTTTGAGAGCACAAAAGAGGTATGAGTAACGAATGTGATTTAGTTCCTAAACCTTCCAAATGTAATTGTAATCTGGACAGGTCAAAAATCCAGGTCATTCAAGATTATCTGCCGTGTGAGTTGACTATGATCTCACAAAGAATGTTCTTTTGTGCAAAAGCAGGCATCCTTGCCAGCGTGAGAACTATATGAAATTCTCACTGCACATTCCAAATGCACACTCTTTATTTACATCACCACATTTGGATTACAATCCACCTCTTGGATGACCCTCACTCTTGTCAAGGACCTGGCAGTACTCATTACAGTGCCAGAGCTCACTGTAACAGCATTGCCAAAAAGGCATTAAGAGTTGTTGACCTAATCTTCGAAGCTTCTTTTCCGGTAATATTGTACTGCAAACTAGGGCACACAAAACCTTTGCCAGACCTATTCTCGAATACAGCTCATCTGTCTGGAACCCGCACTGCATATCAGACATTAATACAATCGAGCGAGTCTAGAGGTATTTCATGAGAAGAATCCTCCATTCCTCTGCTTACAACAAACTACCTTATACCACCGGGCTTAAAATTTTGGGCTTAGACAACTTAGAACTACATCGCCTTCGATCTGACTTGAGCATAGTACACAAAGTTATCTGCTACAATATCCTACCTGTCAATGACTGCTTCAGCTTCAACCGCAACAATACACGAGCGCACAATCGATAGAAACCCATGGTATACCACTCCAAATTCGATTGCAGAAAATACGACTTCAGCAACAGAATGGTTAATGCCTGGGATGCACTCCCTGACGCTGTGGTTTCTTCCCCAAACCCCAAAAACCTTAACCTTAAACTGTCTACTGTTGACCACACCCCATTCCTAAGAGGTCTGTTAGGGGCGTGCATAAACGCACCGACGTGCCTATCATCCCTGTCCTACTGTCCCCACTTATTCGTATCCATTTCCTCTATACATAATCCTGTTTATACTTATATCTGTTATCTTATTCATGCCTGACAAAATAAATAAATAATCAAACAAACGAATAAATAAATAAATAAATAAAAATACATGCAAATCAAAGTTGGATGGCTTCATTTGAGTGCGAACTTCTCTATAGGATTCTCCTTAGGATTTTCACTACGCACAAAGTTCAATTTTTAGAAAGGTGCTAAAGAAAGTATTTAATTTCATGGCTTTGGAATGTTCCAAACCAAGAATGGCCTTTATTACAGAACTACCACTTGGAGAGCAGTTGAGTGACTTACACCTATGGTGGTTTTCCAAGAATTCCAGAAATGACTTTTTTCAATCTCTTCTTCTATTCCAATTTTTTAGAAAATCGAATTGATATCCGTTCTCTGGAAAAGGCTCCTTTGTCCTTTTAGTATGTGCCATACATACATACATACATACATACATACATACATACATACATACATACATACATACTGTAGATATTGCATAATCCTATTAAATAGGATTTGAATATCATTTTCCCTTAGCAGCATCGACTGGCAATTTTCTAATTGGAAATGAAAGAATGCCAAAAATAAATTTAGCATTAAAAATTCTGCCAAGAGAAAAGCAATATTGAATGACTTTCACAACCTTGGTAATTCTGCACAAGTCACACAGTTACGAGAAGATGCAACTATTTTACAGCAGTTTCCTCTTTCCTTAGATGATTCTTATGCAATAAAATTTGTTTAGTCTGGTTTCACCTTTAAAAAGAAATCTCGCAAACTTCTTTTAACATGACATATTCAGGTTTTGGTTTTAGAATGAGAGCTAGTTGTGAAACCTTTGCTTTCCTCCACCCCCAATTTTGATCTGCAAAACATCAATTTTTAAACAAGCATCCCTTTAACCACCCATTTACATGGTTGTCCTGTTTTTTTAACAAAATAACTGCGTATGCTTCAGAATGTGAAAATGAAAGCAAGGGAAAGATACATGTGCATAGACTTGCATATTGATGTTGCTTATTGATAGAATTCCTACACTGTCCAAATCTGGAAAAAATTGGGTAGTTTCAGAAGTTATAAACACACTTAATGGAGTAGGAATAGGGTGGGGTAGGGTGGGGTGGGGTGGGGTAGAGTAGAGTAGAATAGAATAGAAAAGATAAAAAAGAGAGAATAGAATAGAAAAGAGAATAGAAAATAGAAAACAGAATAGGAAATAGAACAGGAACAGGAACAAGAAGAAGAACAAGAATAGAATAGAATAGGAAAGAATAGAAAAGAGAAAAAAAGAGAGAATAGAATAGAAAAGAGAATAGGAAGTAGAATAGGAAATAGAACAGGAACAGAAACAGAAACAAGAACAGAACAGAATAGAAAATAGAATACAGAATACAGAATAGAATAAAGAATAGAAAAGAGAAAAAAGAGAGAATAGAATAGAAAAGAGAATAGGAAATAGAACAGGAAATAGAACAGGAACAGAAACAGAAACAAGAATAGAATAGAATAGAATAGAATAGAATACAGAATACAGAATACAGAATACAGAATACAGAATACAGAATACAGAATACAGAATACAGAATACAGAATACAGAATAGAATAGAGAATAGAAAAGAGAAAAAAGAGAGAATAGAATAGAATAGAGAATAGGAAATAGAACAGAAAATAGAACAGGAACAGGAACAGGAACAAGAACAAGAACAGAATAGAATAAAAATAGAACAGAACTGTGACCCTGGGGACACAGATAAACCTCCAGGTGCCCTCAACAACCCCCTAAAAGAATGCAAATGACCCGCCGTCTGCAAGGAGTATAAATCCTTCCGTTCCCCACCATCCAGTCAGAGCAGAAGAAGCTTCTTGGATGAGAAGCGAAACGTCTTCAAAGAAAAAACCAGAAAGTCTGAAAGTTTGAAAAAAAGCAGCTTTGGGACCAACTTTATTGAATCTTCCTCAAGAAGCCCAAGTTCACATGGCTGATTCGTTAGGTGTATTCACACATACGGAGAAAGGGAGAAGACTTGAGCTCTAAAATCAATAGATTTTTTCCCCCTTTTTGCTCAACACAACCCGGGGGGGGACGACGACCCCTCATATTAACCCACTGTACTTACAGGTTGAGCAGACCAGAAGCATTCGCACAACCAACTCAGAGATTAGCTTCAGCTTCTGCTGCACTCTGGTTGCTACAATAGGAACGATGATCTCCGCTGGAACGTAGAACTGAATCGAATAGGTCACAAAAATCCCAAAGGAATAAAGGATCTTGACCATTTGGTACAGCCTGTACGTGAACAAAACCTATGAATTAGCAATAGCAATAGCAATAGCAGTAGACTTATATACCGCTTCATAGGCCTTTCAGGCCTCTCTAAGCGGTTTACAGAGAGTCAGCATATTGCCCCCAACAATCTGGGTCCTCATTTTACCCACCTCGGAAGGATGGAAGGCTGAGTCAACCCTGAGCCGGTGAGATTTGAACCGCTGACCTGCTGATCTAGCAGTAGCCTGCAGTGCTGCATTTAACCACTGCGCCACCTTGGCTCTTATTACAAAGACAGTCGGCTACCAAGAAAAGGAACCGTTGCAAATTGTTACTTGGCGAACTGTCAAATAATTGGCGAACTGTCAAATAATTTTTGCTCCTTCGGTTCACCGTAGGGATGTACAGGTCGTCCTCGACTTAGGACCACAGTTGAGACCAAACTTTATGTTGGGAAAGTGAGAAATTTGTTAAGTGGGTTTTGCCCCATCTTGGGACCTTTCTTGCCACCGTTGTTATGTGAATCCCTGCACTGGTTAAGTTAGTGACACCCTTATTAAGGGAATCTGGCTTCCCCACTGACTTTGCTGGTCCGAAGGTCGCACAAGGAATCACATGACCCCTGAGACACTGTGACCGTTATAAATGTGAGTCATTCGCCAAGCTGTTGTGGCTCGTCAGCACAAAGCGGATCTGGCAGCAGATTCGGACAGTGAGGAGGTTGGGGAGGGACATGGAGGCTGAGGAAGGCTCAGCATCAGAGACAGAGGTGGAGCCAAGGCAGTCTGGCAGTTCTCAGCTGCCTTCGGAGCTAGACAGCAGTGAGGCAGAGGAACAGCTGGAGCCTGTTCCCAGTGTGCGCATACGCAGAGCTGCCAGAAGGAAAGAACAGCTATGAAATCAGGGTCAACTTGGGAGTAAAGCCACAGGACGATGGTGAATGGCCCCTCCCATAGGAAATAAAAGAGGGGCAAAAGGGAAGTGGGCTTTTGCAGGAAACAATTTGTTCGTTCGTTCATTTCAGGAGTGTGAAGATCTGTCCATGAATCTCAGAGACTCTGTGCCAAGTCTTTCCTTGCCACAGTAGTACTGCATTTGGAAAATATTTACATAGCAGCTTTCCAAGCTAGATAAGGTCTATGGTCATAACTTCACCTTTGAAAGACTGTTTACGGGGCCTTTGCTGAATGGGAATGAGAGGAATTCACATTCGTTTAATAAAAAGGGGTTTTGTCGGGACCAGGAATCTGCTTTTTGGGGAAGCCTAGGTCAGAATACCTATCTCCACAGGAATTACACTATATTGCCAAAAGTATTTGCTTACCCATCCAAATAATCAGAATCAGGTGTTCCAATCACTTCCATGGCCACAGGTGTATAAAATCAAGTACCTAGGCGTGCAGACTGTTTTTACAAACATTTGTGAAAGGATGGGTCGCTCTCAGGAGCTCAGTGAATCCCAGCGTGGAACTGTGATAGGATGCCACCTGTGCAACAAATCCAATCGTGAAATTCTCTCGCTCCTAAATATTCCACAGTCAACTGTCAGCTGTATTATAAGAATGTGAAAGTGTTTGGGAACGACAGCAACTCGGCCACAAAGTGGGAGGCCACGTAAACTTGCCCAACATCAGTGTGTGACCTCACAAATGCGCTTCTGGAAGAATGGTCAAAAATCCCCATCAACACACTCCTGAACCTTGTGGACAGCCTTCCCAGCAGTGTTGAAGCTGTTATAGCTGCAAAGGGTGAACCGACGTCATATTGAACCCTATGGATTAGGAATGGGATGTCACTTACAATAAGTTCATACGCGAGTAAAGGCAGGTGAGCGAATACTTTTGGCAATATAGTGTATGTTCCATGGGGAGAGAAGGTCTTTCTTTTTGGTCCCACCACATGGGCTTCCTTCATGGAGAGGACCGGTAACATATCCTGCCTCACAGCTCTAGTGGGCTGGGATAGTTGCTACTGGGAATACTCATACCGATTATGGAAAATACTTTGTAATTAAAGCATCTTAACATGTTTTGACTGACCATCGATCTTGTGGCAGGTTGAGAGTAATGCTGGCTTTGATTTCGTCCCCAAAGCGTACGTATCCCAGGGTGGCTAATGAAACATACAAGGTCATCACAATTCCCATGCCAACGTTGAGCACCATTGGGAAGCGGTCAACTTCTTTCATCCTATTCTGGATGGGGAGCACCTGAAAAAGAGAGGACATAGATATGTGAGGCGAGGATAAGAGATTTTTTTTTTAATACGTAATTTTTATTAAGCTTTTAACAAAACAAAACATAACAATCAAATTCAACATTCATTCTTCCCATTCCTAAAACATTTTAATTTAGGGATTGATTAAATTTATATGCCGCCTGCCTTGCTATTGAAAATACTGGAAGAAGAATTCATGCCTGAATAGTTTCTTCCTGAAAGTTTCCTGGATGATTGAAATCAACATTTTTCCCCACTCAGCAGCTCCACACTTTGTAAAAATTACAACCATAGTACAACCTGAGTGTATGAGAATTATCGTATTTTTTGGAGTATAAGACGCACCTTTTCCCCCCAAAAGAGAGGGTGAAAATCTGTGTGCGTCTTATACACTGAATACAGCATTTCTGGCCTCCCGAAACACCGCCTCCTTCACAAAAATGGATGTGCAGAGGGGTTGGGAGGCCTGCAAAGTGCTGCTGGGGGCTGGGAAGGACAAAAACAAGTGGAAAACAGGCAGTTTTTTGCTCATTTTTGCCCCCCCCCCCAGCTCCCAGGAGCATTCTACAAGGCTCCTATGCATGTCCTTTTGGGGGGGGGGGAAACGGGTCCGTTTTTGCGAAAAGAGCCATTATTTGCTTGTTTTTTGTGGAGCCCAGTAGCACTTTGCAGGCCACATGCCCCGTTTTTCACAAAAAATGAGATGTGCACAGGGTTTGGGAGGTCTGCAGAGTGCAAAAACTTACCTCTTCAAAATCGTGGTGCGTTTTATACTCCGAAAAATACAGTATGTAAGCAACTTCCAAAATAGAGGGGCATAATAGCTCAGTGGTTAAAGACGCTGAACTTGTCAGTTGGAAAGCTGACAGCCTGGGTTTGAGACCCAAGCACTGTGCAAAGGGGTGACCTCCTGATCCTTGCCTCAGCTTCTGCCCACCTACAAGTTCAAACGCATGCAAATGCCAGTAGATTAATAGGTACCACTTTGGTGGGAAGGTAACAGCGTTCCATGTGCCTTTGTCATATAGCCATGCTGGCCACATGACCATGGAAGAAGCGTCTTCAGACAATGCTGGCTCCCTTAGCCAAGAAATAGAGATGAGCACCATACCAAGGACTTCAGACATGACTGAACAGAGAAACCTTTGCCTTTTATCTTTACTTCCAAAGTATCCTGAGCCAACTGACTACAGCAGGGGTGTCAAACTCAAGGCCCAGGACCAGATCTGGCCCATGGGATGCTTATATCTGGCCCGTTGGGCCACCCTGGAAATAGCAAAGGAGCGGCCCGCAGTGCCTATGCAGCGAAAATGGATCTCCATGAGTTCCGTTTTCACTTACAGAGGTTTGCAGGGAGCCATCGCAGCCAAAAATGGAGCTTGGAAGCCCATTTTCACTGGCAGAGGATTGCAGGGAGGTGACCCTGAGGACACAGATAAACCTCCAGGTGGCCTCAAAAACTCCCTAAAAAATGCAAACGACCAGCTGTCTGCAAGGAGTATAAATCCTTCCCTTCCCCCACCATCCAGCCAGAGTTGAAGAAACTTCTTGGATGAGAAGCGAAACGTCTTCAAAGAAAAACTAGAAAGTCCAGTTGCCTCTTGAAAAAAAAAAGCACCTTTGGAACAACTAAGACCTGGATGACTAAGAATCTCCACAGGTAAACCAAATCAAAGATTACCCATCTGACTTTCCCTTCCATAAGTTACTGAAGCAAAATTTGCAGTCACTCCTGCATGAAGCTGGGCTATATGTCCTGAGCTACAGAGAGGAAAAAAACGTGTTGTCTATGATTTATACACAAAAACACAACTTCTCTTTATTTCATCAATTTGCTTCCGCAAATATTTACGGTTGCGTAGCTCAAACAACTCTGGCAATTTACAGTAATGAAATTAAAAAAAAAAAAATGCAATCAAGCTAACCATGAAAGTTCTACATATAAATAGCCGCAATTTTAGCAATGATTGGCTCATCATCTACTTAAGCTTAAGACAGTTCATGATGATTCTGCTAGTCTTTAGAAGAGGGAATCTACAAGCAAACTGACTCTTGAGCCGAGGTGGCGCAGTGGTTAAATGCAGCACTGCAGGCTACTTCAGCTGACTGCAGTTCGGCTGTTCAAATCTCACCAGCTCAGGGTTGACTCAGCCTTCCATCCTTCCGAGGTGGGTAAAATGAGGACCCGGATTGTTGTTGGGGGCAATATGCTGACTCTGTAAACCGCTTAGAGAGGGCTGTAAAGCACTGTAAAGCGGTATATAAGTCTAACTGCTATTGCTATTTTGGCCATATAATTTGCAGAGATTTCAACAAGCTCTACTCACTCATTCTCACAATACATATCAAAAAGAAGTAGAGCTTTAATCTTATTGCTGCGGCTACCATCTCAAACTTTTCTTTTCATCATTTCTCATGAACGTCCTTGAGAGTGCAATGAGTGATATTAATGTCCCTTCTGCTCTTTCTCTCTCACACACACACAACAACCTTTGTGCACAACACACCCAATTCAACTTTTTTCCACCCTTCATGCATGACATAGAGCCGGGATGGCAAACTTATGGCACACATGCCCGAAGTGGTTCCGCGGACCCATGTTGCCTGGCATGCATGGCGTCATCCAGTGGTGGGATTCAAATAATTTAACAACCGGTTCTCTGCCCTAATGACTATCTGGGTAGGCGGGGCTCAGTGGTCATGTGACTGGGTGGGCATGGCCAACTCAAGGTCACTCAGGTCGATGGGCACTTCGCATTAGCTGCTACAATGTAATCAGGGTTAACCGGAGAGGCAGTTTCTGTAAGCAGGTCAATAAAGATCAGGCTAGAAACAACACCAGAATGTTTCCTTCCTGCTTTCCTTACAGGATTAGCCCTGTAAAGTGGGAAAAAACAAAAGGAGATTTCTTCCAATAATCAGTTCTCTGAACAATTTAGAAAGTTACCAACCGGTTCTCCCGAATAGGTGCGAACTGGCTGAATCCCACCACTGGCGTCATCCATTCTTCTTCCGGGTTTCTGGCACACATGCGTCTGGGACGGTCAGCTGGCCTTCGTGCGTGTGGCAGCCCCGGAAATTGGAAAAACTGGTTTTCCATTTTCCTGCGTGAGCATGCATGCCGGCCAGTTGATCGTCACAGGTGCATGCATGCCAGTAACTGGAAGACTAGCTGGCTGGTGCACATGCACACGCTGGAAACCGGAAGTTCATTTTTGGGCACGCGCATGGGCCCTGGGAAGCTCCTCTTCCGGGTTGTGGACCAGACGAGCAAACACTCCCTTTTCGGAACTTGGTGACTTCCCACTCACTTTCATCAGGATAGCCCTAACAGTAGGAATCAGGTGTTTATAGAATGCATTGCAGAGCAATAAATGGAAAAGAAAAACATGTTTGAATCTGAGGACTTTGGCAGGTTGTTAACCCCAGCGTAAATACTCACCACTCCTATTCCTTCAAATGCAAAAATAGCTGTGCCAAAGAAAAGGGGATACCTGCTCCAACCAGCCACCAGGATCAGTTTTCGAGGTTCAGATAAACCCTGGGGAGAGAAATCAAAGAGTGGAGATTGGTAGCTTAACCAAATTTTACAGCAGTTTCAAGAGCAGCCATTTTTTCCCCCCAAAGAAGCAAAGGTCGGCCACCTAATACCTACCAACATGGCCAAAATCTTATCCAATGAAGGCTATTCTTCATTCATTATAAACTCCCTGATGAGTGGTGCGGTGGCCTAGAGGTGGAGCCCTCGCCTCACAATCAGGAGGCTATGAGTTCAATCCTAGGTAGTGGCAGATATTTCTCTCTCTGGCCACGTTGAGAATGTATTTGCTGAATATAACTCTGTATTGGTGACAGGAAGGACATCCGGCCAGTAAATACTCAGCTCCATTCAGTTGACTAGATTCCACCCCGCAAGGGATTATGGGATCATTAAAAGGAGATGATTATAAACTTCCTGACAGTGAGGGCAATTAACCAGGGGAATGGTTTGCCTCCCGAAGTTGTGGGTGCTTCATCAGTGGAGGTGGAAGTGATATAGAATCTCTTGTTTGAGCAGAGGGTTGGACTGGAAGACCTCCAAGGTCCCTTTCGGCTCTATTCTGATTGATATTAGTAGCATATCTCGTTTTTTACAATTGTCAAAAGCAAAGTGGTATTCTACGCAATCATCAGTGGGTAG
Source organism: Thamnophis sirtalis (assembly GCF_051295495.1). Lineage (NCBI taxonomy): Eukaryota > Metazoa > Chordata > Lepidosauria > Squamata > Natricidae > Thamnophis > Thamnophis sirtalis. The sequence goes on from NW_028261388.1 coordinate 11,598,856, forward strand.
GATGAGATGCGATCTTAAGGCCTCAAGCCTAGCTCAATTCCTCATGATTTCAAGATCAGAGTCAAGTTGTTTGCTTTGAAAGGGGTGGGGGGATTCTGCTGTTGCGGCCACTAAATCAGAAAGGCTCAAATCAGTTTCCTTTAAAATTTCCATACAGGTAGTCCTCGACTTACAACAGTTCCTTTAGTGAACAACAGCACTGATCAAATCATGACTTATTTAGGACTGCTTTTCACACGACCATTGCAACATCCCCATAGTCATACAATCAAAATTCAAATTCTTGTTGTGGCCCACCAGCGGCCAGCGGAGTTGACAGTAGATTCGGACAGTGAGGAGGTTGAGGAGGAAGATGGGCCAGTCCTGGAGTCTGGGGAAGGCTCTGACGAAGGCTCTGAGTCAGAGGCAGAGAGGGGGCCAGGGTTGTATGACAGCTATCAGCTGCCTTGTGAGGCAGACATCAGTGAGGCAGACAAACAGCTGGAGCCTGTTCCCTGTGTGCGCATGCGCAGAGTTGCCAGATGAAGGGAACAGCTAAGGAACTCGGGAGTAAGGCCAGTGGACAGTGAATGGCCCCTCCCAGAGGAAATAAAAGAGGAGCGAAAGGGGAGTGGAGTTTGCAGGAGATAATTTGTTCATTCCTGCATTCTTGCCAAGTATTGGGGCGTCTGAAAGATATTGGCCTGGTCCCTCTACAAGCCTGATAAAGGTCGGTAATTGTGAACTATCTTGAAAGACTGTGGGAGAGGCAAGACTTTGCTGGAGAGGAATTCACTGCAAATTAAATAAAAGGGGTTTATCGGGACGAGGACTCGGCTTCGTGATGCTGGGGAAGCCTAGGTCAGAACACAGGCTCACATCTGTGACCGTTGCAGTGTCCCAGGGTCATGTGACCCCCTTTTGCGACCTTCTGACAACCAGAGTCAATTGGAAAGCCAGATTCACTTAACAACGGGGTTACTAGTTTAACAACTGCAGTGGTTCGCTGAACAAGCGTAATTCACTTAACAGACGTTTCCCTTCGGAACATAAACTTTGGCCTCAATTGTGGCAGACGTCGAGGACTACCTGTAGGGAAGTTGTTTATCCTTGTTTTCTTCTCCAATGAGATCATTTCAGCCACCCTTGGCGCTTGTATGAAAGTACAGAAACACAGGTCCGAATTTACATGAAAAAGGATCAGGGTGTACGGGATAGGACACAACCAAATGTGACACTCACTCGAAACAGGGGAGAAATACAATACAACACAATACAATAGCAGAGTTGGAAGAGACCTTGGAGGTCTTCTAGTCCAACCCCCTGCCTAGGCAGGAAACCCTATATCGTTTCAGACAAATGGCTGTCCAACTTCTCCTTAAAGACTTCCAGTGTTGGGGCATTCACAACTTCTGGAGGCAAATTGTTCCTCTGATTAATTGTCCTAGTTCCCAGGAAATTATTCCTTGGTTCTAAGTTGCTTCTCTCCTTGATTAGTTTCCACTCATTGCTTCTTGTTCTACCCTCAGGTGCCTTGGAGAATAGTTTGACTCCCCCGTCTTTGTGGCAACCCCTGAGATATTGGAACACTGCTATCATGTCTCCCCTGGTCCTTCTTTCTATTAAACTAGACATACCCAGTTCCTGCAACCGTTCTTCACATGTTTTAGTCTCCAGTCCCCTAATCATCTTTGTTGCTCTTCTCTGCACTCTTTCTAGAGTCTCCACATCTTTTGTCTCCATATCGTCAATACTTCCTACTCAGTCTGGAGTTCGATCCTGACTGGCTCAAGGTTGACTCAGCCTTCCATCCGTCCAAGGATGGTAAAATGAGGACCTAGATTGTTGGGGGCAATAGCCTGTAAACTGCTTAGAGGGTTGTAAAGCACTGAGTGTCAGGGTTCCAAGTAACACCCCCCCCCCAAACTAAAGAAGACTTCAAGGCTTGAGGTCCCGCAAAGTTCCATTCTTTTAAAGAAGTCATATTGGCACATCTGGGAAAACCCGAAACTGAAAGCTTCCAGGTTTTCCCCACCCATGAAAGTCCAAGCCCCTGCCCACCACTCATATGTCCATCACATGGCCCAATCAGGCACCGTCCCAACGGGAGATGCCTCCCAGTCATACCACTCCAGGTGCAGGGCAAAGTGTCCTTGACTCTCTAAGAAAGGAATGTTATTCAGACTATATATCTCCGATACTTCATATAATCCCCCCTCCATTTTCCCACAGTAGAAAATGTGGCGGGCCTGAAAGCCCAATGTAAAAGATGGCTTCCAGACCTGACACTATCAAGCGGTACATACCGTATTTTTCAGAGTATAAGACGCACCTTTTTCCCTTCAAAAAAAGAGGCTGAAAATCTAGGTGCATCTTATACACTGAATACAGCATTATTTGCTTCCCAAAACTCTGCCCCCTTCGCCAAAATGGCCGTGAATAGCTTTTAGAAGGCTTTCAGAGAGCTCCTGGGGGCTGGGGAGGGCAGAAATGAGCGAAAAACAGCCCGTTTTTTGCCCCCAGGGGCCATTTTTTACTCGTTGCCCCCGCCCTCAGGAGCACTCTACAAGCCTCCTAAGGGCTATGCATGCCCTTTTTTGAAAAAAAAATGGGCCCGTTTTCATGAAAAACGGGGCTTTTTTGGGAGGTTTGCAGAGTGCAGAAACTTTTTTAAAAAAAATTTCCTCTTCAAAACCTTGCTGTGTCTTATACTCCAGTGAGTCTTATACTCTGAAAAATACGGTAAGTCTGTGCTATTGCTATTGCTACTCACCTTTATAACATAATGATAAATAATGATCAAGCTGACAGCCATGGCTACATTTGCCAGGAATGAGAACACAGACAGTTGCCTGAGATCCCGAATGAAAACCAAGAGCATTATAAACGGAAGAAAAAATAACATGTATATTCTCAGATCGATGGTCCTTCTGTCCGAGGGGCTAGCGGTTCCCGTGGTATTCGTAGCATACGATTTCATTTGAGCGTATCCTTCAAAAACCTGCCGTAAATGAAGCAAAGAGAGAGAGAGAGAGAGAGATTTTATAATTGTATTTTATTTAATTTATTTATTTATTTATTTATTTATTTATTTATTTTATTTATTTTATTTATTTATTTTATTTATTTTATTTATTTTATTTATTTTATTTATTTTATTTATTTTATTTATTTTATTTATTTTATTTATTTTATTTATTTTATTTATTTTATTTATTTTATTTATTTATTTTATTTATTTATTATTTTATTTATTTTATTTATTTTATTTATTATTTATTTATTTATTTATTTATTTATTTATTTTATTTATTTTATTTATTTTATTTATTTTATTTATTTTATTTATTTTATTTATTTTATTTATTTTATTTTATTTATTTATTTAATTTATTATTTTATTTATTTATTTATTTATTTCATTTATTTCATTTATTTATTTATTTATTTATTTATTTATTTTATTTATTTTATTTATTTTATTTATTTTATTTATTTTATTTATTTTATTTATTTTATTTATTTTATTTATTTTATTTATTTCATTTATTTCATTTATTTTATTTTATTATTTATTTATTTTATTTATTTCATTTCATTTCAATTTATTTTATTTTTTAAATTTATTTTTTCATTTCATAATTGTATTTTATTTATTTTATTATTTTATATTATTATTATTATTTTATTTTATTATTTTATTATTTTTTATGTTTTTTATTATTTTATTTTATTTTATTTTTATTATTTTTTATTTTATTATTTTATTTTACTTTATTTTATTATTTTATTTTATTATTTTATTTTATTATTTTACTTTATTTTTTTTAATTTTTTTATTTTTCCATTCCATTCCATTTTATTATTTTTATTTTTCCATTCTATTTTATTGTTTTGAAAATTTATATTGCCACCTTTATCAGAAGCATGTATTAACAAAGATAAATGCACTGGATCAGTTAGTAGCACCATTTGTATGGTAAAAGTTAAATGACCAAAACAAAGAGACAATTTTAAAAAAATAAATAAATAAAGGACCTACAGCAAGGGTATTGAGAGCCACATCAGGGTTGTGTTTGTCCTGGGGGGGCAGGAGGGGGGAATGGCCGGGGGGGGCATGGCCAGCTCAACCTAACACGTTGAAGGCGCCTGTGGCAGAACGAGTGCTCTGCCAGCAAAAACGGGCTCCCGAGCTCCGTTTTCGGCTGCAATGGCCTCCTGCAACCCTCTGCCAGCAAAAACGGAGCTTGGGAGGCTTCTCAGAGGAAGCCTACGTCAGAACAAAGTGGGAAACTGAGTGGGAAGAAAAATCCCTCAAAAAGGCAATTGAAAGGCTCCTCTGTATTGTTACCAAGAAAAGTACACGGACAGCCTCTTGAAGGGAACATGAGTCAAGTTTGACTCCAAAGAGATTAAAAATCTCTTTGGAGATTAAAATCAAGCTGGTGTTAGCTCTTAGTAACCACGTTCCAACCTAATCCTTCAGGTCTTTCAAAGTTGCACCCATCCACGCCACTGACAAACCCCCTTGCTACTATTTTTCTTCTCTTTTCTTCTGTCGAGGTGGCGCAGTGGTTAAATGCAGCACTGCAGGCTACTGCTAGATCAGCAGTTCAGCGGTTCAAATCTCACCGGCTCAGGGTTGACTCAGCCTTCCATCCTTCCGAGGTGGGTAAAATGAGGACCCAGATTGTTGGGGGCAATATGCTGACTCTGTAAACCGCTTAGAGAGGGCTGAAAGCCCTATGAAGCGGTATATAAGTCTACTGCTATTATTGCTGTTGTGGCCCGCCGGCAGCCAGCAGAGCTGGCAGCGGAGTCGGACAGTAAGCAGGTTGGGAGGGAACATGGGCCAGTCCTGGGGGCTGAGGAAAGCTCAGACGAGGGCTCTGTGTCGGAGGCAGAGAGGGAGATAGACAGCAGTGAGGCAGAGGAACAGCTGGAACCTGTTCCCAGTGTGCGCATGTGCAGAGTTGCCAGAAGACAAGAACAACTAAGAACGCAGGGTCAACTTGGGAGTAAAGCTACACCTTGGAGGTGATTGGCCCCTCCCGTAGGAAGCAAAAGAGGAGCGAACAGGGAGTGGGTTTTTGCAGGAAACAATAAGTTCCTTTGTTTGTTTCAAGAGTGGGAGGTTCTGTTTGTGACTTTAAGAGACTCTGGGCCAAGTGTTGCCTTGCCCTGCATTTGGAAACTAGTTATCTGGCAGCCCGCCAAGCGAGATAAGGTTCGTGTTGATCAATATTCCTCTGAAAGACTCTTTGCCAAGCCTTGCTGACTGCAAATGAAAGGAATTCACAGTCGTGTAAATAAAAGAGGTTTTGCCGGGACCCAGACTCTGCTTCATGCTTTCTAAGGAAACCTGGGTCAGAACACCTTCTACCTTCCCTAGGATCACAGCCTTGTCCAGGGCTTTCTCATACAGACAGTCCTCGACTTGTGACCACAATTGAGCCCAGAATTTACATTGCTAAGTGAGAAATTTGTTAAGCGAGTTTTGTCCCACGTTTCTTGCCCCATTTGTTAAGTGAATCACTGCAGTTGTTAAATTAGATTGTTAACTGAATCTGGTTTCCCCATTGACTTTTCTTGCCAGAAGATCGCAAAAGGGGATCGCATCTGAATGTAAATCACCTGACCCTCGGGATGCTGAAATGATCACGTGTGAAGAATGTCACCGTCATAAGTCACATTTTTAGGGCCGTTGTAACTCTGAACGGTCACTAAATGAACCCTTGCAGGTCTAATGCGTCCGACGTAAGATAATTTGAGCCTAGTCACTTGTGCCTCAAGTGAAAACTTCTGAGTCAATTTGTTTGACGATCCACTGGATCATTTCCCTGATTTATCTACAGTTCTCTCAGGATTTTTCTCCAACATCAGAATTCAAAGGCATCGATTCTCTCTTTATCCCACTTCTTCAAAATCCACAAAGGAGATTTTATCCTTTACTGCCGTGTCGTCGTTTTAATTAACAGAGGGCAGCGTTTCAAAATTGCATTCGTTACTTGAAGGGATGCAAATCGTCATCTTTAAATGTTTTAATTGCTTTATCCTGCAGCATGCATAGATCTCTGAGATAGGAGGTCTTATCGCTACCAAGGATCAGTGCCATTGCCGTTTGTCTTCCTACATAACACAGATGCTGTCAGCCTCTGCTTTGCTGCTGCTTCGGCTGCCATGAAACGGGGAGGGAGGGCATGGTATTTGGGAGGGGTTACTAATTGTGCTGGAGGAAGATTCTGGAGTTTCTGCTGCCTGTCGGACTACGCATGCGGAGGAGGTTCCCGCCAAGGCTAATGGCACCGACATTCCATCTTGGTGATGCCTTTCGAAGTTATCTCACACCTGACACTTAGGAGAATTATGATTGGACTGTAACTGGGATGCCAAGGGGTGGGGAATGGGTTATTCTATATATCAATCGCTTTCGCGCCTAAATAATCAGTCTTCGCTTTGCTACGCTTCTAATCATTTATAATTAGTAAAAGTACACTTGATTTCTACCTATGGAGTCTCGTGGTCTTCTTTCCTAATTACTCAATGAAGAGGTGCTGACAGATGCTTTATACCAGTGGTGTCAAACTAAAGGCCCAGAGGCCGCATCCAGCCCATGGGGTGCTTAGATCTGGCCCGTGGGGCCGTCCTGGAAACAGTGAAGGACCAACCTGTGGCACCTCTGCCCGTGAAAACAGAGCTCAGGTGGGCTGAACGGCCCGCCCAGGCCCCGTTTTCAGCTGTGACAGCCTCCTGCAAGCTCCGTTTTTGCCGGTAGAGCACTCGGGCCACCACAGGCATCCCCGACACAAGGGACTGGCCACGCCCACCCTGGCCACGCCCACCTCTGAGGTCGAACACAACCCTGATGCGGTCCTCAATGAAATCGAGTTCGATATCCGGGCTTTATGCTGCTTTGTCACTTTATTTTAATTAGCGCGATAAAGTAGGACTCAAGATAAGAAGAGTGAAAGAATCATCCTGGAGGCATTAATAGCAACACTGACCATCTCTCAGTGAGAGATAGAGACCATAGAGACTAGAGGCCACCATGAAAGAAAATCAAGACAAGGTTGAATGAATCTTCCAATACAATTAAAACAAGAATATAGCATAGTGCTGTGAATGGAGAACCTATGGCACATGTGCCGGAAGTGTCACACAGAGCCATCTTTCCAGGCACGACAGCCATTGTCTGTTGCTCTTCCAGGTTACAGCAAGCACATGTGCGCTCACCAGCTGGTCTTTGCGCATGCGTGCAAGCCAGAAACCGGAAGACCAGGTGACCAGCACGCATGCTGGAAACTGGAAGCTCAGCTTCTCGGCACGTGCATGCGCACCGGGGAGTTGCTCTTCTGGTTTCCGGCACTCCCACACATGCGCACCAAGGAGCTGCTCTTCCAATTTCCAGTGCTCCCCTGTATGCCAGTGGTGGGTTCCGGATCCCGTTCCAACCCAGTGGCATCCACATGGACGCGTGCAGCGGCGCATGCGTCTTAGCGCCTCCGCACGCCTCCATGATGCTCCAGCTGTTCAGCGGAGCATCGTGCAGGCGCTGTATGCGCCATGTGTGTAAGCACCGCAGACTTAAAAGACTGGTAAGGAGCTCAGGCAGGCGGGTAGGCCCTCCGGAGCCCCGGAACGGAATGGTATCCAGTGCTCCGGGCAGGCTCCGGTACGCCCATACCAGGACGTACCGCCTGCAACCCACCACTGCCGTATGCATACTCTCTGTGCCAAAAAAAATGTGCTCCCGTTTCAGCACTTGGTGCCGAAAAGGCTCACCAGCACTCGCATAGTGTAATGTGCGAATCAGGCCACATGGCCTATGCTGATCTATGCTGATCTTACTGTTTTATTTGTGTGTTATGTGTGAAAAATAAAAATAAACCTGCTTTTCTCAGCTTGTCACCCACCGGGAAAACATATATCTGGAAACTGCTGTAGCAAGATATGTTAAGGCAACATGAGAAAATCACGAAGGAGTATTAAACAGCACAAAAGGATCGCTGCAAAGGACACAAGCTTTCTTGGTTCTGAGTAAGAGCTACGAACGTTAATATAAAAGAGATGGATCATGACCAATAATTGGTTATCCCGACTAACCTTACAATACAATAGCAGAGCTGGAAGGGACCTTGGAGGTCTTCTAGTCCAACCCCCAGCCTAGGCAGGAAACCCTATTCTGTTCCAGACAAGTGGCTAGCCTTCTTACATACATGTGATTATTATTTTTTCAGGATGAAGATGCAGCTTTTACAAGAAAATAGAATTACAGCCAGTACCTGAAAGAATAGAATCCATTGGGCTCCCCCTACTGTTGAAAATGAGTATGGTCCCCAAACCAATTTAAATTTTTAGCAAAGGATCACACTAACACTTGGCGATTTTTGTTTTTGCAAAATTCCATTTGGGTATTTATGTATACGATTTAGAGGCCACATGTGTATCAATGACTGGCTGGCTTATATTCGTGTTTTTTTTGTTTTTGTTTATGCTTCTTTATTCGTATCTCACCTTTATTATTGTTTAGAAATAACTCAAGGCATCGAACATAGATAGAGATTAACAGAATTGGAAGGGACCTTGTAGGTTAGAACAATTAACCAGTGGAACAACTTGCCTCCAGAAATTGTGAATGGCTCCAACACTGGAAGTTTTAAGAAAAGATTGGATAACCATTTGTCTGAAATGGTACAGGGTATCCTGCCTAAGAAGGGGGTTGGACTAGAACAGTGTTTTTCAACCTTGGCAACTTGAAGATGTCTGGACTTCAACTCCCAGAATTCCCCAGCCAGCGAATGCTGGCTGGGGAATTCTGGGAGTTGAAGTCCAGACATCTTCAAGTTGCCAAGGTTGAAAAACACTGGACTAGAAGACCTCCAAAGTCCCTTCCAACTCTGTTATTCTATTCTATTCTATTCTATTCTATTCTATTCTATTCTATTCTATTCTATTCTATTCTATTCTATTCTATTGTAACTAAGGGAACCAATTAGAACCATGATGCATCTTTCAGAAATTTGGGCCACTCCTTTCTAGGAAAGCTAGAAGCTTTTGAAGAGCAGTCAAGGACATTTAGAGGAGAACGAAGCAGTATGAAGAAAGACCACGGATGAGATGCAAAGGGGGCAAGGGCATAACCCACCTCCAAACAATATTTGTTGTACTTACTTGTTTCATATTTTCAGCTAAGAATACAAAATAAACGCTACAAAAGCCCAACTGGGTAACCACAAGGAAGAAGTCAACAACACATCTAGGAAACATAATGAGAGGGAAAAAAGTTTTTAAGTTAGTTGTGGCCTTGGCAATTGTTGTAGCCTGCCAATGGCTAGCGGAGGTGGCAGCAGATTCAGACAGTGAGGAGGGTTGGGGAGGAACATGAGCCAGTCCTGGAGTCTGGAGAAGGCTCTGATGAGGGCTCTGTGTTGGAGGCAGAGAGGAGGCCAGGGCCGTATGCCAGTTATCAGCTGTCTTCATAGTCTGACATCAGTGAGGCAGATGAACAGCTGGAGCCTGTTCCCAATGCGCACATGCACAGAGTTGCCAAAGGGAACAGCTAAAGAACAGGGGTCGACTTGGGAGTAAGGCCACAGGTGGACGATGAATGACCCCACCCAGAGGAAATAAAAGGGGAGTGGAGTTTTCAGGAGACAATTAGTTCGTTTAATTGGTTTGTGACTCTCCGAGACTCCTTGCCAAGTTTTGCAGATATCGGCCTGGCAGCTCTCCAAGCCAGATAAGGTCTGTGACTGTAAATCCTCCCTTGAAAGACTTTGCTGGATGTGAACGAGCAGAATTCACAGTAAATTAATAAAAGGGGTTTTTGTTGGGACCAGGAATTTGCTTCATGCTCTTGGGAAGCCTAGGTCAGAACAGCAATACAGTAAAGCAACGAACATGAAAATACATCAAATGCATCAGAAGAAAGGGGTACATTGATAAGATAATCCTTTGAAACAGTGCTTACTGATTTGTTTTAATGGCATCTACTGGTTTATATCTCCAATAGATCAGTTGTTTTCCTCCCCAAAAGCTAGATGCATCTTATACTTCGGAGTGCCTTATACTCCAAAAAAGATGGTATATCTAACTGGCAATGCTTCTAAAAGTCACATCACTTCTGCTGGTTTCTTAATCAGTTTGAATTCATAACTTACTGATTGGGTTTATATACAGCCAAAGGCCATACCTGGCTCGATAAATCAAGTTTATTCGGTCACAACACACCCAGAACATAGCAATTGTTTTCAGGTGGCATTTTGTGTTTCTATCCCTAGCCTCAAGGGTTGCAGAGAGGTTGTTTGGTAACAGAGAAAAGCTACAGAACAGGGGTAGAGAAAGGAGAATATATATGGTCTAACTTCCCAACATGACATTGTCCAGTTGTGTAAGAAGTGCAGCCCTCCTAAGTGGGCATCATCAGCAGTGGGTTTCACTTATTTTTACCACTGGTTTCACCACAAGTGTGCACCTTCCACATATGCGCCCAGCCTTCCGTGCCTGCACTTTGCTTGCATGTGTGCCTTCCACACAGGTGCCCGGCCTCAAAAACGTGGATAAATAGGGCGGCATAGAGCTAGGGCGGGCCCCCACAATCTCTGCTACTGGTTCGCCTGAACCAATCCGAACCGGCTGAATACCATCTCTAGGCATAATAGATCATTCTGATCATGGCAACGTAGCAGGGATTTTCCTTTTCAGAGAGTGACTTGGGGGGGGGCTTACTGGGCAGACCCCCACCCATTCTAATCTCTGTTATTGCGGAACCTGAAGGCTGCATAATTCTCCACATTAAAAATAAGTGAGTCCGTGCAAAAACGGTTCTTACCTTCCCCAAGATGATCGTTTCTGCAATAAGTGAAAGGGACACGTTTCCATGGCATGGCTAAGGGTGTCGCTATACCCTAAGAAAGGTATTTTCAATCTATCAAGAACAAGAAAAGTTAATTATTTCTCTTCCAATTGAAAAAAGAAGAAGGTCAAGCTGTTTGTTCCCTGCTGCAATTTTTCAGAGACTCCGAGCTGCTCACAGGATTGATCTTAAAAAATTAAAACAAAAATGCAATGAGAGAGAGAAGTCTGGCTACTCAGGAGTCAGTGGTACCAAGAAGGGGAGTTAGGGGCATCGCTGGGAAAGTCTCTGAACAGAGCATTCCCCAGCAAGACCCCTCCTAGACCTTATTCAAGGCAGAGCAGACAGTGCAGAAATAGGTTGCAGATAGTCTTCAAGGGCTGCCCCTTGTTTACCAAGTTTCAGTATTCCAGATGTAACGTTGCAAGGTATGAGCAAAGTCTCTTGATCCAAGGTTGTCTGGTATTGGCACACAAGATGAAATTACACAAAAGATCTCTTGGGTATGGCTTTCCATCTATTGTTTTGCAGGAGCCTTAAGTGCAGAAGGACCTCCAGGTTGCAAGTCAGCTCTGCCTGGAGAAGAACTATGCCATCCAGAAGGATAATTGCTCCCTCTTTGAGGGAGATGGACAATTCAACAATAGGACAGACGAGAGACAGACAGTTTACATAATCTCTATCATCTAAATACACTTTTGAATTATTCACCTCCCTCAAAGTGGGAGCAATTATTATCCTGGGTGGCATAGATTATTATTCTATATAGATAGATAGATAGATAGATAGATAGATAGATAGATAGATAGATAGATAGATAGATAGATAGATAGATAGGGAGGGAGGGAGGGAGGGAGGGAGGGACATGGATGGATGGATGGATGGATGGATGGATGGATGGATGGATGGATGGATGGATGGATGGATATGGATGGACGGACATGGATAGATGGATGGATGGATGGATAGGTGGTTGGGTAGATGGATGGATGGATGGATGGATGGATGGATGGATGGATGGGTGGGTGGGTGGGTGGGTGGGTGGGTAGGTAGGTAAGTAGGTAGGTAGATTCATGTAGATTTTTAGAGAGAGAGAGAAAAAACTATCTATATATTATCTATCTATCTATCTATCTGTATTTATATAAGTATCTCTCTATCTCTCTGTGTCTGTCTGTCTATCATCTATCTATCTATCTATCTATCTATCTATCTATCTATCTATCTATCTATCTATCTCTATCTCTGGGCTCAACTAGCTTCTGAATCCAGAATTACCTGGTAGAAATTGCTCTAAGCCTGTTTCTTTCTATCTAGATAGAGTTGTATAAACAAATATCATTAGCCTATTGATGATACCTCACCCCAGGCTGACAGATGACCTCTTCCAATCCATTAAGAGAAAAGAGAGTCATGAAAGCTGAATAAAATTAAGCCAAGAAAATGCAAGCATCCTCCCAAGAGTAGACATAGTTTGACAGGGGAAAAAAAGTCCAGAAAAGCATAAAGGGAATAATACTTCAAATTTACCAAGGTAATCAAACACATGGAATTCCATGCAAGTGAACAGACTGGAAGGAAGGAGACAGACTTCTGAATTCCTTCTGCCAGCCTGTTTGGTTTCTATATGAGCAAATCCCAGAGGGGAAAAAATGTTTCCTCTCCTATAACCAGCACAGAAATATGGTGGGCACCCTGATTCCATTAATCCACATGGTACAGAGCAAAACAATACACTATAAAACAAAACAAGCCCACAAATCTAACCTGCTAATAGCTTTTTTTTATAGCAGCTGCTAAGAAAGAGCCTATCCCTAAAAAACTAATGTCCTACATAGAAATATAGGCTGATAATATTTGGCGGGTGGATTTCCAGGGCAGAAGTGACATCGACAAAATAAGAGAGCTACATACTAACCTGACAGATAGATACTGGCTGCATCGTACCAAAATGTGCATGCAGTGAACTGATATAATTCCAATGAAAAGAAGACTGATTGGTCCAACCTGCATGGGAGAAGGAACAAAGATTAGCAACCAATTTACAAAGAGCAATGTGCAGGGATGGGATTGAAATTTTTTAGCAACCGGCTCTCTGCCTGGTTGATGGGTGGATGTGGCCATGGGGCCTGTGGCCTATTCGGCCTCCTCATGGCAGGGGTGGCCGTTTTCATCCTCCCCAGGCTCCGGAGGCTTTCCTCAAGCCTCCGGGAGGGCAAAAACGGCCTCCCCCAGACTCCGGAGTTACAGAGTCAGTATATTGCCCCCCAACTATCTGGGTCCTCATTTTACCCATATCAGAAGGATGGAAGGCTGAGTCGACCTTGTGCAGGGGAGAATCGAACTGGCAAATTGCAGGCAGCCGACAGGCAGTGGAAGTAGCCTGCAGTACTGCATTCTAACCACTGCGCCACCACGGCTCTTAATAAGCTGAATCTCCCACCATTGCCTTATGTGTTATGCGAACCCGGCCATTTTGTGGCAGGCCTCAACAGCTAATGGTGGGGTGTGACTAAAACTTACCAGAATGCCTGCATTTTTCATTGCAAGAGGGAGGCTCAGAAGTCCTGTCCCAATGTTTCCTTTAAGGATGTGAGTGAGCGTTTGAACAAATCTGAAAATGAAAAGAAAAACCCAAAATATCACGGGGTGGATGCCATGTGGACGCCGGAGGGCACGTTCCAACCATACCAGTTGGAACGGGATCCGGAACCCACCACTGGTGTGCCTGCACCTATAATGCAATGTGTGCATGACACATACTTTGCACCCTCCCCTGTGCATGTGCGTGCAACCATCCATGCTCCCCCCTCCCCCCACAAATGTGCACAACCCCCCCCCTGCGGCTTGTTTTGGGCCTAGCAGGCCTTCCTGAAGCCTCCTGGGACCAAACATGGGCCACGGGGGGGGGGGGGCGGTGGTGCCACTTACACCCATTGCCCGTTTTGGGCCTAGCAGGCCTTCCTGAAGCCTCCTGGGACCAAAAATGGGCCACGGGGGGGGGGGCAGGGGCGCGGTGGTGCCACTTACACCCATTGCCCGTTTTGGGCCTAGCAGGCCTTCCTGAAGCCTCCTGGGACCAAAAACGGGCCACGGAGAGGCCACCCCCCACATTGCCCATTTTGGGACTACCAGGCCTCCCTGAAGCCGCTCCCCCACCCTGTGCACATGTGCGTGTCTCCACATGCGCCCTCCCCCACGCATGCGCAGCAGGGTCCCGAAAATCAGCTGGCCAGCATGTGCGCATGAGCAGTGGAGCTGAGCTGGGGCGATGGCTGGCATGCCCACAGAGAAGGCTCCTTATGCTACCTGTGCCAACCATAGCTTCGCTATCACCGATCTAGTCTCTCAGAATTCTTGAAAGGGCCAGGAGGTTATTGTAAATACATAGGAATGGAGTACATACGTAATGCCTTCCTGATCAAGCTGATATTTCTTCTCTGCCGGCAGTAAATCTGTTTCATTGTCATATTCTTCGTCTGAACTCTGGTCTTCTATTAAAGGCTTCATTACTTCCAGGTCTACTTTAAAACAAAACGTTCTATATTACTGAATATAGTACCTAAGAATATCTTCAGATCCCCATCAGTTTTCCTATTAGAACATTAATACGAGTTATCATTATAAAAACCACTTCCCCGGTTAATTCTGCTTTGAAGTGCTGTTTCTCAATCAAGTTTAATTCCTTTTGTAGGACTGCTGCGGATTTTCCTTTTTTAATGTTCCCCTAAAGTCAACGAAGCAGCTGATTTTGGTTCATAGAATAACAGATGAAGTGGGAAACGTCTATCATTTGCAGGATTTACAACTGAAATCCAAGTGATTTGAGATACCCTAAATGTTAAAAGGTAGTTTAAGGTATAGTAACTGGTCTGGACCACCAACGGAGCTAGCAGCAGGTTCGGACAGTGAGGAGGTTGGGGAAGAACATGGGAAGAAGAAGTCTGGGGAAGGCTTTGACGAAGGCTCTGTGTCAGGGGCAGAGGGGGCCAGGGCCATCTGACAACTATCAGCTGCTTTCAGAATCAGACATCAGTGAGGCAGACGAACAGCTGGAGCCTGTTCCCAGTGTGCCCATGCGCAGATTTGCCAGACAAAGGGAATAGCTAAAGAACAGGGGACGACTTGGGAGTAAGGCCACAGGGGGACGATAAATGGCCCCTCCCAGAGGAAATAAAAGAGGAGCGAAAAGGGAGTGGAGTTTGCAGGAGACAATTAGTTCGATAATTGGTTCGTGACTCTCCAAGACTCCTTGCCAAATTCTGCATCCAGCTGGTACAGGTAGTCCTTGACTTACAACTGGTTGCTTAACAACTGTTCAAAGTTATGACAGACCTTCCCGGAGCTAATTTACAACCTGGTTCTGAAGTGCTCATGGCCAGCCCCCCCCCTGCCCCCGGTCACATGACCAAATATCAGGGATTGGACAATCAGTCCAGCTTTACAGACGTTTGCCACTTGCTGTGGTCACATGATCACGATTTACAACATTTTAGCTTGCAAACTAACGTTTACTTCCGGTTTTCAGAAAAAACTTCCCGAAGTGAACAACGGGTTCATTGAACAACAGTGGTGTTCGCTTAACAACCACCGCAACACCCCTTTTACGACTTTTATCCCTTAAGTAATCTGGGGTAGAATCGGGGCGACTGGATGAAGCTGAGAATTTACTGGCCGAATGCCCTTCCTGACACCATGTGGAGTTCGCAGCAGATATTTTTTTTCTTTGCGCCCGGGAAGAGAGAAACATCTGCCACTACCTAGGATTGAACTCTCAATCTTCCAAACGAGAGGCAATTAGCTTCACCGCTAGGCCACCATGCCACTCTTAACAACCACTGCAACAAAGGTAGTAAAATTGAGTCATTCACTTGTGACCCGCTTCACAACTTAGGGCCATAACAAGTAGCCCAAGTTAGGGTTGTAAGTCAAGGACTATCTGTATTATTTATTTTACACACCCACTGTAATCAAGACTGATTCTCTGCCATTTATAAGAAGAGCAACACGGAGCAAAGCATATAAATTGAAGCAGCCGCAATTAAAACTAACAAAATCAGTAATAGGGAGGGGGAAAAAATCAATAATCACAATGAACAATCCTGCGGATGGGCCCTCCGGAGCACTGTACCGGAACGGTTTGAGTATTTCTCATCAGCACCTGTAAACATCACATGTTAAGTGATGTTCAGCTCCTGACCATAAGGAGAACCCAAAGACCTACATACAATAGGACCTGGTCACAGAGTGGTGTTTCTACGGTTACCAGCTCTGAATGCAAAAAGTCCTCACCTACTCTAGACAGGGGGCGGGGCTTGATGGAACATGGCGGACAAGGGGGTGGACCTTGGTGGAATCTTCAGGTTACTGGACACAATCCTCAAAGGAGAGGTTTTTTTAAAAAAAAACAAAGGTTTTTTTTTATTAATTTGTTACAGAATTAAAAAATTATTTTACGAACAAAGTGTTGTCCGGATTTCCCCTTTAACATTTTCACATATATATAATACATTTTACGTTATATTTCCATTTCCAATTTTTGCCGTATTACTTTTCTTCCCATATTTTCCAACTTTTAATTTTTATCATGTACATAAACGATATTATTTTTTCTTCCCTTTAAAGGTAAACCAAATTCATCATTCCCTTTCCATCTATTTTCTACAAGTAACGTGTGTCTTCAAATTCCGGTTTTTTTATATAGTAAGCATTGAACATAATTACTTTACGCACTTAAAAGTATTAATATAACTCACACACATCCGAATTAGATACATAATATTAGGTTTAAAATATTTCATTTCATTCTATTAATTTCATTTCATTCTACTAATCTCCAATTCCTAGATTTTCTTTTCTCTTTTTCTTCTTTTTATAGGTCTTGTATCTTTTCTTCTGAATCGTTTCTATCACTTTTCGATAAGATTATTTGAATGGCTTTCCCCAAGTTTCCCTTTTCCACCTCCCATTGTTTCTCTCTTCATTTTTGGCTAGTTTCTTTTTTTGGATACCATTTTCCTTTCCTCTCTACTCCTGAAAGGTTTTATTGGCTGGCAACTGAGCTGCTCTGCTCCAGAAGACCAATCCTATAAAATACAAAAAACGGATATACTCGAGTTGTTGTGGCCCAACAGCGGCCGGCTGAGCTGTTGGTGGAATCTGACAATGATGAACACTTTGGGACTGCCCTGGAGGCTGAGGAAGACTCTGCGGGGTGTTCGGAGTCAGAGCAGGGACTAGAGAGGCCTGTTGGCCACCAGGTGGCATTTGAGTCAGGGAGCAGTGAGGAAGATAAGAGGGAGGCTGTCCCTGACGCACATATGCGTAGTGCTGAGAGGAGAAGGGAGCAGCTTTGGAAAAAGCCTCACAGAAGGAAATAGGAACAGGTGGCTACTGATTGGCCCCTCCCGGAAAGCTTATAGGTGGGACGATGGGAGGGGAATTTTGCAGGAAACAACAGTTTACTAATCCAGGCGTAGAGAAAGATTGGGAGAATTTCATGAGTTCAAGCCTTGTTTTCATAGAGATATTTTTCTGGGCTCCTAGCCAAGGGGTTGTTTATCTCCCTCCTTAGTTGTGGCAGACAGCCAAGTCTGCTTCAGTATATATTAGAGGCTTGGGACAGAACACTAGTGGTGGAGTATATAGAAGGGAGACTCATCCCATCCCTGGATTCATTCAACAAGCTAAAGCCATATTGTAGCATTTCTGTATGTCTGGCTTAAACCAGGGTCTATGGAGATTCTCAATCATCCAGGTCAATGGTCTCCAAATTTTTCAGCTCTGCGGACCGGCGGTGGGGGAGAGAGCGGATGGTTTCATGTGAGTGGCAGGGGAGCACAAGTGTGCACACAACTCCATTTGCACAAGTGGCAGGCATGCTTGCCCACCTACTGTGTGTATAAGTGGAGCTGTGCATGCGCTCGCTACCGCTTCTGCGGCCCGGTTCTGAAAGGGCCACATCCCGGGTTTGGGGACTCCTGATCAAGGTCATGGTCGTTCCAAAGATGCTTTTTCCAAAATGCAACTGGGATTTCTTGGCTTTTTTTTTCTTTTGAAAATGTTTCACTTCTCATCCAAAAAGCTTCTTCAGTTCTTGAGTTCTGAAGAAGCTTCCTGGATGAGAAGCGAAACATATTCAAAGGGGGGGAAAAACCCTAAGAAACTCCCGTTGCCTTTTGGGAAAAGCACCTTTGGGATGGGGCTTAAACCAGTGTTCCTCAACCTCAGCATTTTTCAGACACATGGACTTCAACCCCTAGAATTCCCTGGTATTCTACTATCAACTGAAGTCTACCCATCTCAAAACACTGGCTTTGACAATTGTGTGGGACCTAGAATATAAACTATGATTTGTGGCTCAGTATATTCTACAAAGGCAGCCAATTGTGGTTTAATAAATCACATTTAAACAAACTATGGCTTAACACTTTGGGAGCACATTGATTTCTCTGGTCAATACAATTACAAAATGCTGAAATTCAGGAACTCAAAAGCATCCTTCACTTAACTCATGTTCTCTGGAAAGTTACCTGGACTGCTTTTTAAAAATTACGAAAGCCTTGTGGAGGTGTGTGTGTGTGTGTGTGTGTGTGTACGCATGCGTGGTCTATGAAAACTTAAATTTGACCAATTTCTTCCTGTTCTTGTGGCAACATAATAAGACAGCGCCCTCCAACTTAAAACCTAAAGAAGGGACATGAAAAGAAAAATTCATCGCCTGGGTGTCAGGACAGAAAGCCACTTATTACTCCTGAGTAATAATTTAATTGTAAGTTTTAAAGACAGGGCAATAGAAATAAAACCGTACAGGGAATGCAGAGCTTGAAAACTGGCAATCTCCAAAGCTGAGTCATTAAAAACAAAACGAAAAAAACTTCTCATCCTTCCAGCTGTGTAGCTGGACCACAGATCACCACGAGGGTGTAAAAAAAAACCCACACACCTCAAGTTAGCAGCCATAACCATGTGATCTCCATTTTAATGCAGTGCCTGAAACCAGCCTCTGCTACACATTGTATGTGGATAATTGATTCAGGCCCACCAATTGAACACATTTTAACTATTTGCAGCCGCAGAGGCTGGTTTCAGGCACTGCATTAAAATGGAGATCACATGGGGTTCCACCACAAAACCGCGTTCGACTAAAGCGCGCTCGACGAAACCGCGTACCTGATGTCATCACAGCACGACGAAAACAGCTAAAATTAACCCCTAAACCTAAACCTAACCCCCCGAAACCTAACCCTAAACCTAACCCTTAACCTAACCCTAAACCTAACCCTAAACCTAAACCTAAACCTAACCCTAACCCTTAACCTAACCCTTAACCTAACCCTAACCCTAACCCTTACCTTAACGTGAATCGGCTTGCTTTCAAAGCGCTTTTTAAAGCGCCCTTTTTTCTCTGCGGTCGCTGTTGTCGTGCTGCTGATGACATCAGCGACGCGCTTTAATCGGGCGCGCTTTAGTGGACCGCGGTTTTGTCGTGCCACGACTGTGCCTGCCTTCCAAGTGATCCCTATCTTAAATTTGAACTTTGAACAATGGTGCTGGAGAAAATTCCTGCGAGTCCCTTGGAGTGCAAAGAGATCAAATCGGTCAGTCTTACAGGAGATCAACCAACTGCTCTTTAGATGACCAGATCCTGAAGAGGAAACTCAAATTCTTTGGCCACTAAGGAGAAGGAAGGACTCACTGGAGAAGAGCCTAATGCTAGGAATGATTGAAGGCAAAAGAAGAAGGGGACGACAGAGAATGAGGTGGCTGGATGGAGTCACCAAAGCAGCAGGCATGAGATTAAATGTACTCCAGAGGATGGTAGAGGGCAGGAAGGCTGTCCATGGGGTCTCGATGGGTCAGACAGGACTTCGCAACTAACAACAATCTTAAATTATCAAAGCAATATCTAATAAAAGGATTCCAATTAATTTAAACTGGTTCACTGTTTCGGTTTTCCTCACTGCTTTATGAAAGAGCATATAAAAATAGATGAGGAGCTGCCTGCTTTCTGATGAACACTTTAGCTGTGGTATAAATCATAATAGCTGTGGTATACATACATCTTATCATTATTATTGTAAGTGAAAGGTGAACACATTATTTTCCAGGTAGGAGTTGTAAAATGATGACTCCTTCCTAGATTTGTACCGCACCTTTCAAGTTTGGCTTGAAGTGTCTTGATTTTATTTGCGTTTGGAAGTAAGAGAATAATTCAGCCACGATAGCCAAATGTCACCATGCTTCAAGAATTGCTATAAAATCCATCCAATCAGTTCATCTCTGGTGATTCATGCTTTTTAAAATGTTTGCTTAGCACAGCGTGAAATCATTGATTACTGTATGCATGGTTACAATTTAATGCTGTCCCAACCCAGCCTCCTATTTAAACTGTGTGCAAAGCACAAAGGACTCTATAAATCAGGGTCCCAATACTTCAGCTGTAGCACATTACACAGCTGCAACCCATTCAGAACCTGGCTGTGAAAATGGTGGGTGAGAATGTGTCAAGCGTTTGTATACCACATTCGGCCAGCACACCGTGGCACGACAAAACCGCGGTGGTCAAAATAGCGGTGATTAAACCGCGTCGCTAAAGCCGCAACGTCATCACCGCGCGTCATCACCGCCACGACAACAGCGCGGCGACAGAAGGGCGCTTTACAGCCGATTTTAAAGCGCCGTTCTTTGCCTCTCTACGCCCAGCAGCAGCAGCCCGCGGGAAGGGTCCAGCTCAGCCGCAGGGGGCAGCAGGAAGCCTGCGGGGGTCCCGAGTGAGACCGGCAGCAGCAGGCGGGGCGCGAGCTCTGCCGACGCCGCCCGCCCTGCCTCTTCCTCCAGGGGAGGTGCCGGCGGCGGCGGAGGATGCTGTGAGTCTATCCAACATTTGTGGTGTAGTTTCCTAAGTGTTACTAGTGGAAGAGGGCGGCCTGCTCCGTCGCGCGTCACCGCCCCGTTTGCAAGCCCCTAGGTTTAGGGTTAGGTTTAGGGTTAGGTTTAGGGTAGGCGCGTATTTGCCCTCCGCACACAAGTAAATGATCTTCTGCAGGATTCAATTACGTAAGAAACTTCTTTATATACAATACCATGCAGCAGAAGTCAGCATACAAAAATCAGGAGCATAGAAGCAATATTCATAAAAGCAAGTCATTACAGAGTAAAGATACAGAGGGCATATATTGTACAGAAGCTGCAAAGTTACAGAGGCCAAGCCAATTCTTAGATACAGTTCAGCAAATCTAACCCACGCCCAGACTCCAAACTATCCCTTATGGCCCTCTACAAACAAATTCTATGTTTCTGTTTCCAAACAGTCCCCATTGGTTGGACCTGTTACCATGTCTATTCCAATCTATGAACATTCGTACTCTGACAGAATGTGTACCTGCAGCTTCACTTGAGCGAGCAGTGGGTGCTCACAGACAAAGCTCCAGCACAGAACCATCCCCTCTCCCCCCACATCGGTCCGTCAACCTGGAAAGGTTGGGGACCACTGCTATAAAGTAAACTATGGTTTTAACACAATAGGTCCATGATAGCGAACCTATGACATGCGTGCCACAGGTGGCACAAAGAGCCATATCTGAGGGCACACGGGACGTTGCCTTATGTAAGCGCCAGCGCACATGCGTACATTGGCCAGCTGATTTCTCGGCCTCCCAGCCCGACGGGCCTACCAGACATCTAGAGGCTTCAGTGAGGCCTGCGCGCATGCGTGGGGGGTGGCTTGGGGGGGTTGTGCATGCATGTGCAAGGGGAGGGCATTGCATTATGGGTGTGGGCATGCGCTCATGCGTGCACTTTTGACACCTGAGCAGAAAAATGTTCACCATCACTGCAATAGATCATCAGCATGGTAAGTTGTGAGCAAACACACTTCATTAATTTGCTGTTCCCAATATGAAAAACATGCTTCTACTCATCTTGAGTAGAATTCCACAACAACTTCCCATTCTGGATTATTTTGTTCCGAAAAACCTCAATCCTTGGACCACCTCTAAAAAGACCGATCTGCCATTGTTTGTTTCTTTCATAAAAGGAGATGTATGCATCACTCATGTTGGTTCACTCGTATGAGAAGGGGAAAAGCTGTGCTTAGGGGAAAAGGAATCAACAAAAGTTGCTACTGAGCTTGATGTCGGCATTATGAGGAAATAATACTGTTGAGGAAATATCATTAGGAATGTAGATTGGCAGCAATCACACAAAGGCACGAAAAGCTGAAACAGATGAAATTTCCAGTAGAGAAGGACGACCACAGAGATAGCAGTGGAAAAGTTTGGAAAGACGGAAGATTACACATATTTGACCGTAAGCGTCATTTATACAAATTCCCCAACTGGTTCAACAAGTAAATGCAGTTCCTAAACCAGTGGTAAGTTACTGATCCTAAGTCATCACAACCTCCACGTTTAACATTGCATACTTAACAGAAATCGAGCTCTTCTAAAGACAGATTCTGAAAGGAACGCATGATAATTGCAGAAATCGTCAATGATAATTATTTGATCGAATAGACGATTTCTAGTTCTGCTCTCCACCAGAAGTCTGCTATTACTCCTGGTGGTACTGCACACTTAAGATTGTTGACCTGTATGGATAAATATTCATTTGGTGGCTGTTCGAAATTACAAATGCATTGAAAAAGCTTTGTAACTGGTTTATAAAGCTTTACAACCAGATTTATAACTGGTCCTTGCACTTACGACTGTTGCAGAATCCTCAGTCATATGATAAAATAATAAATAAATAAATAAATAAATAAATAAATAAATAAATAAATAAAATAAAATAAAATAAAATAAAAAGTTGGACGGTTGGCAACTGGCATGTATTTAACAATAGTTGCAGTGACCTGGAGTTATGCAATCACTCCTTGTAGGTTCCACCACAAAACCGCGAAGCCCTTATCCGTGCCGACATAAGTGCGGAGGGCAAATCCGCGCCGTTCGAAGCACTAAGGAAAAACGCGACCCTACCGCAATGACATAATCGCGGAGGGCAAATCCGCGCCTTCCGAAGCACTCAGCACCCTAAACCTAACCCTAACCCTAACCCTAAACCTAACTCTAACCCTAAACTAACCCTAAACCTAACCCTAAAGCAAACCCCTAAACCTAATCCTAACCCTTACCTTAATTTAAATCAGCTTTCTGCTGCCGCACTGTTTTAAAGCGCCCTTCTGTCGCCGCGCTGTTGTCGCGGCGGTGATGACGCACGGTGATGTTGCAGTTTTAGCGACATGGTTTTATCACCGCTATTTTGACGAGCGCAGTTTTGTCGTGCCACACTCTTTGTAATCTTCCCAGCTAGCTTGACAAGCAACATCAAATGGGGGAAAGCTGGATTTGCTTAACTACCCTGTGATTCACTTAACAGCAATAGCATTTAAGAGCCGAGGTGGCGCAGTGGTTAGAGTGCAGTACTGCAGCCACTTCAGCTGACTGCTAGCTGCAGTTCGGCGGTTCAAATCTCACCGGCTCAGGGTTGACTCAGCTTTCCATCCTTCCGAGGTGGGTAAAATGAGGACCCAGACTGTGGAGGCAATATGCTGACTCTGTAAACCGCTTAGAGAGGGCTAAAAGCCCTATGAAGCGGTATATAAGTCTAACTGCTATTGCTATTGCTATTTAAACTTATATACTGCTTTACAGGGCTTTACAGCCCTCTCTAAGCGGTTTACCGAGTCAGCCTATTGCCCCCAACAATCTGGGTTCTCATTTTACCCACCTCGGACAGATGGAAGGCTGAGTCAACCTTGAGCTTGGTGAGATTCGAACTGCCAAATTGCAGGCAGCCGACAGGCAGTAGAAGGAGGCTACGGTACTTCACTCTAACCACTGCACCACCAAGGGGCAAAAGTAGCCGTACTTCACTATCATTATGCTGAGTATCTTCTGCTCTTCTGGGGTTTTTTTTTAAGCACTGAACTCCAAAGAAGCAATCAGGATTGTCGAATGTTGCCTAAACTATATGATGAACTAGATGAGAGAGAACAAAATAATAGAATAGAATCACAGAGTTGGAAGGGACCTTGGAGGTCTTCTAGTCCAACCCCCTGCTTAGGCAGGAAACCCCACACCACTTCAGACAAATGGTTATCCAACATCTTCTTTAAAACTTCCAGTGTTGGAGCATTCACAACTTCTGGAGGCAAATTGTTCCTCTGATTAATTGTCCTAGTTCTCAGGAAATTATTCCTTGGTTCTAAGTTGCTTCTCTCCTTGATTAGTTTCCACCCATTGCTTCTTGTTCTACCCTCGGGTGCCTTGGAGAATAGCTTGATTCCCTCTTCTTTGTGGAAACCCCTGAGATATTGGAACACTGCTACCATGTCTCCCCTAGTCCTTCTTTTCATTAAACTAGACATACCCAGTCCCTGCAACTGTTCTTTATATGTTTTAGCCTCCAGTCCCCCAATTATCTTTGTTGCTCTTCTCTGTACTCTTTCTAGAGTCTCCACCTCTTTTTTACATCATGCCAACCAAAACTGAATGCAGTATTCCAGGTGTGGCCTTACCAAGGCATTATAAATTATAAATGAAGTGAAACGCTGTTGGTTAATGTTTGCGAAGAAGCAATCGGCATGCATATCCAATTTATTCCTATTCTGCTGGCCACATCAATCAGCAGGTAGCAAACTAAGAACAGAAGGTTTCACAAAGCATCTGAATTTGTGACTATAAATCAGGATCTATAAGCTAATAAGCCTTAGTTTAAAACTAGCTTATGACCTTGGCTTCTTTGGGAAGAATTAACATTTGCTACTTTACTAACTTCAACCTGGAGATTTACCTGTGTAGTTTCTAAGGGTTGATGCTGACTTGGAGGCATATAAATAAATTGATTTTACTAACTGCATATTCATATTAGTCGAAAAAGCAACAGGAATTTTCCAGCTATGGATTTTTTTCTTCTTTAAATTACAGTGGTGTTTGTTATTACTGTGCTTTTCAAGTGAATAACTAATGCTTAATTTGTTAGTAATTAAATATTCAGCCATGTAATTGTTCAGAAGCAAGCCAAAAGAAGGAAGTAGAACCAGTCTGCCAAAAATAAATTGTGTGAGACTAACTTCTTATCTTTCCATGACAGAATGCCTAAGTTAGTAGACCAAGGGAATTCTGTGGCTGTAAGGGTACTTTGATCTCATTAACGTATTTAACAAGGCCTTCTATGATACCGCAGTGGAGAAGACAGATAAATATGGGTTTGAGGATGCTAAAACCTGCTGGATTTGAACTTGCTGAACTGCAGCCAGAAGGAGCTGATAAAATGGTTATGCATTGATCTGGAGGGAAACACTGAGTTGATTTATCCTGATTCCATCCTCAGCTATTTCACCTAAATGATCTAGAGTAAGATTTCTTGACCTTGGCAACTTTAAGACATGTGGACTTCACAGGGGTTAAAATAGAATGGAAACCTGAAGTTTTCTTATTAGGAATAATGTCTGCGAAATACAAAAAAGAAATCTAGTATTTAATACTACATATAATTACGGCAGCAAGGATTGCCTTTGCCCAGAAATGGAAAAAACAAATTAATTCCAAGCGAAGATGAAATAATAACAAAGGTTATGGATTGTGCTGAAATGGACAAACTAACTAAAGAAATCCAGGGAAAAGAAGAATCAGAATCCTACCAGATATGGGATAAATGGTATAGGTGGATGGAGGAAAGAAACAAGAATCAATGAAGGAATATAACAACGCTCAAAAAATAATAGTTATGAGTAAAATAAGAGGGTTAAGAATGGTGAAATCCAAATGTAATACAATAGAAGGGGAAATAATATAAGGTGAGCGGTATCGATTGATAATTGCTGTTAGAAAGAACAGGAAGCTCCTCTTTGTATTGTATTGTGTAAATGTGGTGTACGTCTAGGTTTTGTGTGTGTGTATTTTACATGTTTGTTAATAAAAAATAAAAATATTTTTTAAAAAAAGACATGTGGACTTCAATTCCCAGAATTCAGTTACCAGTTTTTGAGATAATCGTTTTTTTGCCCGCAAGGCGTTCTCTTTTGCAAATGAAAAATGTCTACATTGAACAATTAAGAAAATTGGCTTCTGGATTCTATCATTCTAGCTTCTCCATCTCATTTAAAGAGCTAAACACAATAGAGGTAGTCCTCGACTTACAACGGTTCATTTAGTGACCGAAAGTTACCAAAGCACTGAAAAAAATGACGTATGGCCGTTTTTCACATTTATGACAGGTGCAGCATGGTCACATGATCAAAAGTCACGACGCTTGGCAACTGATTCATACTTATGACGGTTGCAGTGTCCCAGGGTCATGCAATCCCTTTTTGTGACCTTTTGCCAAGCAAAGTCAATGGGGAAGCCAGATTCACTGAACAAACCAGGCTTATCAATCAACGACAATGATTCGCTTAACAACGGTGGCAAGAAAAGTCGTAAAATGCAGCAAAACTCATTTAACAAATCTCCCACTTAGCAACAGAAATTTTGGGCTCAACTGTGGTCATTAAGTCAAGGACCACCTGCATGTACTTTGAAAAGGGAAAAGAAAAGAGATACATGGTGAATAGTAGGAAGCAATGACAAACAATACAATACAATACAATACAATACAATACAATAGCAGAGTTGGAAGGGACCTTGGAGATCTTCTAGTCCAACCCTCTGCCTAGGCAGGAAACCCTATACCATTTCAGACAAATGGCTATCCAACATCTTCTTAAAGACTTCCAGTGTTGGGGCATTCACAACTTCTGGAGGCAAGCTGTTCCACTGATTAATTGTTCTTGCTGTCAGGAAATTTCTTCTTAGTTCTAAGTTGCTTCTCTCCTTGATTAGTTTCCACCCATTGCTTCTCTTTCTACACTCAGGGGCTTTGGAGAATAGCTTGATTCCCTCTTCTTTGTGGCAATCCCTGAGATATTGGAACACTGCTATCATGTCTCCCCTAGTCCTTCTTTTCATTAAATTAGACATAGCCAGTTCCTGCAACCGTTTTTCATATATTTTAGCCTCCAGTCCCATAATCCTCTTTGTTGATCTTCTCTGCACTCTTTCTAGAGTCACCACATCTTTTCTACATTGTGGTGACCAAAACTGAATGCCGTATTCCAAGTGTGGCCTTACCAAGGCATTATAAAGTGGTATTAACATTTCATGTGATCTTGATTCTATCCCTCTGTTTATACAGCCTAGAACTGTATTGGCTTTTTTGGCAGCTGCTGCCCATAGCTGGCTCCTATTTACATAGATGGTTGTCCACTAGGGCTCCAAGATCCCTCTCACAGTTACTACTATTGAGCAAGGTACCACCTAGTACCACAAATAGTTTCTGTTTTGATGCCAAACCCCACCCCCCCTACCAGTTCCTGTAGTCAACTCAACTGAGCCTTCGCCTTTTAAAGTACATACCCTCACAGACATTACTAAAGCAAAGGGATTTAGCACTATCAAAAAAAAAAAACACTACACAGTTAGACTTTGTGGGTGGGCCACCAAGGAAAGGATTTACTTTCAGCTGCCTCTTTTACAACATTTTCCAAACCCCTGGGCATTTCCATTAATGCCTGTGATTTTCCACCTTCATGAACCATTTAAATAAATAAATAAATAACTGAGACAAAAAACACCGTTGAGGGAGAGAACAGAAGAATAGCGCAAACTGTTTCTAACAACACTGCTCACACAATCTTTTGCCTGTGCCCCGTCGCACAAAAACCTTTATTGGGACATTCTTCCTCTTTTGGGGGAAAGTTATGTTTTGCCCACGTAAATATCCTTCATTTAGGATCCGCTAAAAGAAGAAGAAACTAAGGAAGGGAGGAATGTTTAAGTCATTGCCTTCAATCTCCCCCGAGATTGTAAAGGATAGGAAGAATTGATGGAGTTTAACAGATTAACAGAGTTGGAAGGTCATCCAGCCCAAGCAGGAGACCCTACACCATTTCTGACAGATGGCAGTCCAGTCTCTTCTTGAAAGCTTCCAGTGATGAAGCTCCCATAAGTTCTGAAGGTAACTTCTGTTCGATTGGTTGATGGCTCTCACAGTCAGAAAATTTCTCCTTATTTCCAGGTTGAATCTCTCCTTGTTTGGTTTCCATCCATTATTCCTTGGCTGGCCTTCAGGTGTCTTAGAAAATAGCTTGACCCCTTCCTCTCTGTGGCAGCCCCTGAGATATTGGAACACTGCGGTTCCACCACAAAACCGCGGTAGACTAAAGCACGTGTGACTAAAGCGCGGTGACAAAACCGCACCGTCAAAACCGCGCGACAACAGCGCGCCGACAACAGCGCGCCGACAACAGCGCGCTGTAACATAACCCTAAAAATAACCCTAAACCTAACCCTAAACCTAACGCTAAACCTACCCTAAACCTACCCTAAACCTAACCCTAAACCTAACCCAAAACCTAACCCTAAACCTTACCTTAAGTTAAATCGCGCTTCTGACGGCGTGCTGTTGTGGGCGCCCTGTTGTGGGCGCGCTTTTGACATCGCGGTTTTAGCACCGCGGTGTTGTCGGCGCGCTTTAGTCTACCGCGGTTATGTCGTGCCACGGAACACTGCTATCCCGTCTCCCTTGGTCCTTCTCTTCACTAGACTAGCCATGCCTAGTTACTCTAACCGTTCATGTTTTAGCCTCCAGTCCCCTAATCATCCTGGTTGCTCTTCTCTGCACTTTTTCTAGAGTCTCATTCATTCCAGAGTTGGAATATGGAGGTCATTGGCTAAAGAAGTCTGGTGTATTCATATCTGAGAACTGGTGTTTTGCTAATCTACAACAAATGCTAAATGCTAAATAAAGTAATACTCCAGTGATCAAACTTTTCGCTGACATTCTAGTCTTCGACACGTAAGTATGTTTATAGTATGCGTTTTAGACTAGCCATGCCAAGTTCCTGCAACCGGTCACCGTATGTTTTAGCCTCTAGTCCCCTAATCGTCTTGGTTGCTCTTCACGGCACTTTTTCTAGAGTCTCATTTATTCTAGAGTTGGAATCTGGAGGTCATTGGCTAGAGAAATCTGGTGTATTCATATCTGAGGAGATAACTGGTGTTTTGCTAATCTACAACTTGGTGGGTTTTTTTTTACTTTGGTATGCTAAGGAATTTCAGGGTTAAAGCTAAATAAAGTAATACTCAAGTGATCAGACTTATCCTGACCCTCTAGACTTCTACACATAAGAATGTTAATAGTATGGGTTTTAGACTAGCCATGCCCAATCGTTCATCGTTATGTTTTAGCCTCCAAGTCTCCTAATCATCCTGGTTACTCTTCTCCATTGCACGGTGACCTGCGCCTCGTCTAAAAGCGGTGCCCGTTTTGCACCGAGCGCGCCTTGCAAAGATGGTTCTTTTTGCAAACCATCTTTGCAAACCCAATTAATCCCCCCGGACTGCAATAAGCTCCCTGGGAAGCCCCCAAAACCCTGATAAGGGAGTAAAAAAAGAAATAAAAATGATAATAAAGCCCTCCTCGTTTTTCTTTTAGGACCCACCGCCCGCTCCCCACCTCCACGTCCAGCCTCAGCCTCCTCCACCCTTCCCCACTCGCGATAACCCGTTTGCCAAGTACGGTACCTAATTCTTCTCTGACCAGCGTCCCCATCGCGCCGTCTCTATGGTCCCCTTTCTCTCCCTTCCGCCAATGTGGAGCCCGAACGCCAGAGGAACAACTGCGCCTGCGCGGCTCAAGGATGCCCGGCGCTTGCTGCTAGCTATACACTACTGTACAGTATACGATACTGTAGTACTCGCCTTCGATATCATAGATACGCTAAGTGCTAGAAGGGCAGAGGAGAGGGCTGTCATCCCATCTAGGGCCTTTCAACAAGGGGAGGATCATGGGACTTCCAGCAGATCTGGGAGTCCCAAGTTGGGGAGTGTCTTCTTTGGGGGGGAAGATGCTAAATCGAGTCCACCGCCTGAGGGCAGCAGAGAGATAGGGAAATTTTTATTCATAAAGATAAATTGTGTTCTTCATACAGACAAAACATTACATTTTTTAGGGGAGAGATTCACGCTAATTATATTGCAATTTGGCTTGGGTGTAGTAGGATATGCAAACCTAGCCATCTTAGTTTTTTATGTTTTCTATTCTGTGCAATTCCATTCATTATTAAACTACAGTTCATAAATGTACAGAATGTCTTGAGTTTTCTCTTTGAGGAAAGATGTAAAACTCTTCTCCCATATAATTTTAACTCACATCCTAATGTCTCCTTTAAATTCCTTTCAGATGTCAAAATGTGATTTCCCTTTCCCGCCTACAAACTAAGTTAGCAGAGAAGCACATTATCGACTGTCCTTTCTTCACAATACAAGAAGCAGAAAAACCCCATGGTCCAGCTCAATTCTTGTCAACTTACAAACTATGTTGAATAACTTACAATACTGGCCATTATTTATACACTCTCCGTCCAAACAACAGATAATTAAAACATTGATTGTGCCAAGGTAAAACCCATACTATTAACATTCATGTGTAGAAAACCAGTGTCAGGGAGAAGTCTGATCACTGGAATATTCCTTTATTTAGCATTTAACCCTGAAATTCCTTAGCGTACTACTATTGGAAGAAATGTCCTTCTGGGTTCAGTTCCAAGTGGGGGAAAAGACACTGGAAACATGGAGGCTGCTTGGAGAGATGGTTTAATGGTGGACAGGACCACATGGTTTGAGGTCCTAGGGAAAAAAGACAATCACATGCTTCAAGATGTTGGGTGAAGAAGAAGAAAGAGCGAGATGCTGAAAGAAGAGCAACCAAGATGATTAGGGGACTGGAGACTAAAATGTACGAAGAATGGTAACAGGAACAGGGCATGGCTAGTCTAGTGAAGAGAAGGACCAGGGGAGACATGAGAGCAGTCTTCCAGTATTTGAGGGGCTGCCACAGAGAGGAGGGGGTCAAACTATTTTCCAAAGCACCTGAAGGCCAGACAATGAATAAAGGATGGAAATGGAGCAAGGAGAAATTCAACCTGGAAATAAGGAGAAATTTTCTGACAGTGAGAACAATCAGATAATGGAACAGAAGTTGCCTTCAGAAATTGTGGGAGCTTCATCACTGGAGGCTTCAAGAAGAGACTGGACTGCCGTCTGTCAGAAATGGTGTAGGGTCTCTGCTTGGGTGGGGGCTGTTGGACTAGATGACCTCCAAGGTCCCTTCCAACTCTGTTAATCTGAACTCCCATAATGTCCCGCACACTTATTATTCACTCCTGTAATCTGGGGCCAATAACACTGAAACAGCCATTTGTCCAGTAAGGTTTAAATCTCCTGCTAAGGAAAGGAAGCTGGACTGGAAAACTTCCAAGGCCCCTTACAGTCCTGTTATTTTATGTTCTATGTTCCTAGAAAGGATTAAGTTCATGAAATCATTACTGTTAAATGTGTACACAATGCTGTGTTACCAGTCAAACAAGAATATTATCAAAAGCCATTAGAGTAGTTAAGTGTACAGATAGAATAATAGAAGCTAAATTTCAAAACTTTGCTCAGACCTATATTTGTAGAAGGCTCTTACTTAATGGTGGGCAGAGGTGAATTGTGGTTTATCCAGCTCCTCGACTTAACGACCACAACTGAGCCAAAATTTTCCACTGCTAAGTTGTTAAGTGAGTTTTGCCCTATTTTGCAATCTTTCTTGCCACGGTGGTTAAATGACTCATTGCAATTGTTAAGTTAGGAACACGGTTGTGAATTCCCCACTGTGTCAGAAGTTCACAAAAGGTTAAAACACAGAACATAGAATAACAGAGATGGAAGGGACCTTGGAGGTCTTCTAGCCCGACCCCCTGCTTAGGCAGGAAACCCTACACCACTTCAGACAAATGGTTCTCCAACATCTCCTTTTAAAACTTCTAGTGTTGGAGCATTCACAACTTCTGGAGGCAAGCAGTTCCACTGGTTAATTGTTCTCACTGTCAGGAAATTTCTCTTCAGTTCTAGGTTGCTTCTCTCCTTGATTAGTTTCCACCCATTGCTTCTTCTCCTGCCCTCAGGTGTTTTGGAGAAAAGATTGACCCGCTCTCCTTCGTGGCACCCTTGAGATATTGGAACACTGCTATCGTGCATCAGGTGATCGCAATTGTCATAAATATGAGACAGTTTCCAAGTGTCTGAATTTTGATCACTTGATCCTGCGAGATGCTGCAATGGTTGTGTGAAAAACAATCATAAGTCACTTTTATCAGGGCCGTCATAACGTCAAATGGTCACTAAAAGAACGGTTGTAAGTTGAGGTCTGCCTGTATTGTCTACATTTCCATGATACATTGAACTACAACTTAACTTTGTGGCCTAGGTGTGTGCAGACTGCTAGAGTAAAGCATAGCTGGGTTAGTTAGCCAGTGGCTCAATGCAGTGCTTAAATATAGTCAGCCAAGAACTTCAACCTGGATAGCTGTGGGCTGTTTCCATGGCTGCCCTCCCACATAGAGTGTTTTGAGAGTAAAAGGTGGGTGGAAAAATGCCATTATCTTCAAGAGGTTCGTGGTAGTGTGCAATTAAAATGATAATCACACTTCATCTCATGTTTTGAATGCTGGAAAAATTCCTGTGCAATGCCCAATTTCCTCACCTGAACCATGTTGGCTTCAAACCCAGCTGAAACAATACCAATAGCACTTTAGACTTATATACCGCTTTACATCTCTCTCGAAGCGATTTACAGTGTCAGCTTATTGCTCCCAACAATCTGGGTCCTCATTTTACCGACCTTGGAAGGATGGAAGGCTGAGTCAACTTTGAGTTGGTCAGGATCGAACTGCTGGCAGCCGGCAGTCAGCAGAATTAGCCTGCAATACTGCATTCTAACCACTGCACCACCGGAATTCATAAATGAGCCCCCTGAATATGTGCATCTGTCACACTGCTGTGTGTGTGTGTGCAAATGTCTGTCTGCCTGAAGCCACACTCCAAAAATCATTAATTGAATGAAGAACTCATTACAGGTAGTCCTCAACTTACGCCCACAATTGGGATCAGAATTTGTGTTGCTAAGCAAGGCGGTTGTTGAATGAGCCCTGATTTTACAACCTTGTTAAGAAAATAAAGTTAAGTCAGGGATCTCCAATCCTGGGCTGCGCCCCCCAATACAGGGGCGCACCCACCTCTTTGAAACTGGGCCGCGTGAGTGATGGGCAAGTGTGTGTAAATCAAAAGGACAATCAGGCCGCTACAGTGTTCATAAGAGTGAAAAATGGTCACAAGTCACTTTTTTCAGTGCTGTTGTAAGTTTGAACCAGAGGCGGCCTTCAGCAGTTTCTGACCAGTTCTGGAGAACCGGTAGCGGAAATTTTGAGTAGTTCAGAGAACTGGTAAATACCACCTCTGGCTGGCCTCGCCCCCCCATCTATTCTCTGCCTCCCGAGTCCCAGCTGATCGGGAGGAAATGGGGATTTTGCAGTATCCTTCCCCTGCCACGCCCACCAAGCCACACCACACCAACAGAACTGGTAGTAAAAAATTTGAATCCCACCGCTGGTTTGAATGGTCCCTAAATGAGAAAGGCAGAGGAAGAATGGGAGGGAATGTAAGAGTAGGAAAGAGGGGAGGAATGGGAAGAAGAGGGGAAGGGTAAAGGGGAGGAATGGGAAGGAGAGAAGGGAAAGGAGAGGAGGAAGGAAGGAAGGAGAGAAGAAAGAGAAGAAATGGGGGTAGGAAGGAGGGAGGGAAGGAGGGAGGGAAGCAAGGAGGGAAGGAAGGAGGGAAGGAAGGAGGGAAGGAAGGAGAGAAGGAGAGAAGAAAGGAGGGAAGGAAGGAGGGAAGGAAGGAGAGAAGGAGAGAAGAAAGGAGAGAAGGAAGGAGGGAATGTAGGAGAGAAGGAAGGGCGGAAGGAAGGAGGAAAGGAAGGGGGAAAGGAAGGAGAGAAGGAGAGAAGAAAGGAGGGAAGGAAGGAAGGAAGGAGGGAAGGAGAGAAGGGGGAAGGAGGGAGGGAAGGAAGGAGGGAAGGAAGGAGAGTAGGAGAGAAGAAATGAGGGAAGGAAAGAGGGAGGGAGGGAAGAAGAAGAAGGACCGTTGTAAGATAAGATGGATCTATGGGATGGTAAGAAAGCAATCTTCAAGTATATTGTCAACTGTAGGGAAAAATTGTTATAAATACATATTATTAATAACAGTTATGAGATCATATAATTGTGAATGTATATATGAAATTGATAAAATAAAAAATAAAAAATGAATGGTCCCTAAATGAACTGTTTTTAGTTGAGGACTATAGAGCTATCTGGGTTTGGAATAAGGGAAACAAAGAAAACAACAACAAAAGAAATAGACCGGCCGCAAAACTTTAGACATTAAGGGTTTCCTGTATCCCTTTTTCAATTTAGTTCAGGTAGATCTAAAAATAAACCGAACAAAAGTGGATGAAGACAAGGTGAGAAGAAGACAGGGAATTAAAGAAAGATAAGTGAGTTTAACATTAAATAAGTGACTTTTCCCAAAGCAGGAGCTAATCTTCAAAGCCAGAGGAAATATCATTATTTGTTCTTCCTCTCCATTAAACCCTGACATAGTCTATAAGCACACAAAGGTCCTTGTGTTCTCAAGGCAAACAAACCAGGCTTCTCAAATATCAGCATTTGCAATTCTGTGCGCATCAACCTCTCTAGCAGGTAATAATAATGCTACGGCTTGCTTTTAAGTTTCCTTAACCGTTCTTGAAATCGGCGATAAGAATCACGTTATCGGCGCCAGGGGAAAAAAATCATGCTGCTCTTTCAGCTCATAATGGGGAGGGGCCAGTACGGGTAGTCCTTAACTTACGGCCACCATTGAGCCCAAAATTTCTGTTGCAAAGGGAGGCATCTGTTAAGGGAGTTTTGCCCCATTTCACGACCTGTCTTGTCTTGTCTTGTATTGTATAAGTTTATTTATAGGCCGCCCTTTTCCCTGAGGGGACTCAGGGCGGCTTACAACTTATGTAGGAGGGGATACATACAATGACATATAGCACAATACATAATTAAAAGAATAAAGCAACATTCATCATTCGGGCGGGACGGATTATAATCTTTAACCTCAGGCCTGGCGGGATAGCCAGATCTTGAGGGCTGTGTGGAAGGTCTGGAGGGTGGTGAGGGTACGAATCTCCACGGGGAGATCGTTCCAAAGGGTCGGAGCTACTACTGAAAAGGCTCTCCTCCGCGTAGTTGGCAGTCGACACTGATTGGCAGATGGAACTCGGAGGAGGCCCAATTGGTGGGATCTGATAGGTCGCGAGGAGGTAATTGGCAGGAGGCGGTCTCTCAAGTACCCAGATCCACTACCATGAAGGGCTTTATAGGTGGTAAGTAGCACCTTGAAGCGCACCCGGAGATCAACAGGTAGCCAGCGCAGCTCGCGGAGGATAGGTGTTATGTGGGCGAACCGAGGTGCACCCACAATCACTCGCGCGGCCGCATTCTGGACTAGCTGGAGTCGCCGGATGCTCTTCAAGGGCAGCCCCATGTAGAGCACGTTGCAGTATTCCAGCCTAGAGGTCACAAGGGCACGAGTGACTGTTGTGAGAGCCTCCCGGTTCAGGTAGGGTCGCAACTGGCGCACCAGGCGAACCTGGGCAAATGCCCCCCTGGTCACAGCCGACAGATGGTGATCAAAGGTTAGCTGTGGATCCAGAAGGACTCCCAAGTTGCGAACCCTGTCTGAGGGGTATAATATTTGGCCCCCCAGCCTGAGTGATGGAACACTGGCCAAATTATTGGGAGGAAAACACAACAGCCACTCGGTCTTTTCCGGGTTGAGTACAAGCTTGTTAGCCCTCATCCAGTCCCTAACGGCTTCGAGACCCCTGTTCATCACATCCACCGCTTCATTGAGTTGGCATGGGGCGGACAGATACAACTGCGTATCGTCCGCGTATTGGTGGTATCTTATCCCATCCCATTGGTGGTATCCCAATGGTGTCTTGCCACCGTTGTTAAGTGAATCACTCCAGTTGTCAACGTCGGTGACATGGTTGCTTCCCCATGGACATTGCCGATCAGAAGGTCGCGGAAGGTCACAAAAGACGATTATATGATGTTGTGGCCCGCCAGCAGCCAACGGAGCTGGCAACGGATTCGGACAGTGAGGAGGGTTGGGGAGGAACATGGGCCAGTCCTGGAGTCTGGAGAAGGCTCTGATGAGGGCTCTGTGTCGGAGGCAGAGAGGGGGCCAGAACCATATGCCAGTTATCAGCTGCCTTCGGAGTCTGACCTCAGTGGGGCAGAAGAACAGCTGGAGCCTGTTCCCAGTGTGCGCATGCGCAGAGTTGCCAGACGAAGGGAACAGCTGAAGAAGAGGGGTCGACTTGGGAGTGAGGCCACAGGTGGACAGTGAATGGCCCCTCCCAGAAGAAATAAAAGAGGAGCGAAAGGGGAGTGGAGTTTGCAGGAGACAATTAGTTCACTTAATTGGTTCATGACTCGCCGAGACTCCTTGCCAAGTTCTTCTCTTCCTCTGCTTTAGTTCCTTTTTTCTACTGCTATAAGCGCTGGATGACAACAGAAAGGAGAGTGCTGCTGTTTGGATAAGGTGAACCTAATATTATTTCCCTGCTGGTAATAAGGCAAATGTCCTTGCCACTAATATTTGCGTTGGCAATGGAAGTCGCGGTCACAGTCTAATAACGGCATGCGTATAAACTATTCTTGGTAGCAACAGTTTGCTGCAGGCTAACAAATGAATCACTCAGAAAGAACAAGTAAGTTGGTTGGAAAATGTAGGAAAGGTAAACACCTCTACAAGTTAAGCAGGTTCCTGTGCACAGTCCTGCGTGAGGTTCAACTTGTTTATTGTGACAATAATATGGAAGGAATTTGCTACTGCTGACATTTGGGCTTTTCTTTTCTTTAATTATAAAGCTAGTCTATAACTGTGGGATGTTGAAGTACTAGTGGAGAGCTCTGATTCAGCTTCTGAGATTAGCCAGCACTAAACCTCCCTCCCTCCCTCCCTCCCTCCCTCCATCCATCCATCCATCCATCCATCTATCTATCTATCTATCTATCTATCTATCTATCTATCTATCTATCTATCTATATCTATCAATCATCTATCTATCTATCTATCATCCATCTATCTATCTATCTATCTATCTATCTATCTATCTATCTATCTATCTATCTATCTATCTATCACCTCTCTATCTATTATCTATCTATCTATCTATCTATCTATCTATCTATCCATCCATCCATCCATCCATCCATCCATTTATCCATCCATCTATCATCTATCTATCTATTATCTATCTATCTATCTGTCTTCTATCTGTCTGTCTATCCTATCTCTGTATCTCTATCTCCATCTATCTATCTATCTATCTATCTATCTATCTATCTATCTACCTACCTACCTACCTACCTACCTACCTACCTACCTACCTACCTACCTATCCATCCATCCATCCATCCATTTATCCATCCATCTATCATCTATCCATCTATTATCTGTCTTCTATCTATCTATCTGTTTATCCTATCTCTGTATCTCTATCTCCATCTCTATCTATCTGTCTGTCTGTCCGTCCGTCCATCCATCCATCTATCATCTATCTATCTATTATCGATCTGTCTTCTATCGATCTGTCTGTCTATCCTATCTCTCTATCTCTCTCTATCTATCATCTATCTATATCTATTATCTATCTCTATCTATCTATCTATCTATCTATCTATCTATCTATCTATCATCTATCTATCATCTATCTATCTATTATCTATCTATCTGTCTTCTATCTGTCTGTCTATCCTATCTCTGTATCTCTATCTCCATCTATCTATCTATCTATCTATCTATCTATCTATCTATCTATCTATCTATCTATCTATCTATCTACCTACCTACCTACCTACCTACCTACCTACCTACCTACCTATCCATCCATCCATCCATCCATTTATCCATCCATCTATCATCTATCCATCTATTATCTGTCTTCTATCTATCTATCTGTTTATCCTATCTCTGTATCTCTATCTCCATCTCTATCTATCTGTCTGTCTGTCTGTCCGTCCGTCCATCCATCCATCTATCATCTATCTATCTATTATCGATCTGTCTTCTATCGATCTGTCTGTCTATCCTATCTCTCTATCTCTCTCTATCTATCATCTATCTATATCTATTATCTATCTCTATCTATCTATCTATCTATCTATCTATCTATCTATCTATCTATCATCTATCTATTATCTATCTATCTCTCTCTATCTATCATCTATCTATATCTATTATCTATCTCTATCTATCTATCTATCTATCTATCTATCTATCTATCTATCATCTATCTATTATCTATCTATCTGTCTTCTATCTATCATCTATCTATCCTATTTCTCTATCTCCATCTCTATCTATCTATCTATCTATCTATCTATCTATCTATCTATCTATCTATCTATCTATCTATCTCTATCATCTCTTATCTATCATCTATCTGTCTGTCTTCTATCTATCTATCATCTATCTATCCTATCTCTCTATCTCCATCTCTATCTATCTATCTATCTATCTATCTATCTATCCATCCATCCATCCATCCATCCATCTATCTATCCTATCTATCTGTCTGTCTGTCTATCCTATCTCTTTATCTATCTATCTATCTATCTATCTATCTATCTATCTATCTATCTATCTATCTATCTACTTACCTACCTATCATCTATCGCTATCTCTATCTCTTATCTATCTCTATCTATCTATCCTATCTATCTGTCTGTCTATCTCTGTCTGTGTATCTGTCTGTCTACCTACCTGCCTGCCTACCTATTAGTGAAAGCTAGCTGGGTGGCCTTGGGCCAGTTATTCTCTCTCAACCATGGAAAAAACCACATCCAAAATCTTGCCAAGAAGCTGCAGGGACTTTCCCGGGTAGTTTTTAGCAGTCAACATTGACACAAAGGTGCAGACAAAGAGATCTCCCATTCAGGAGTGATGCATAAGCTGGAGTCTTCCTGGACTCACAGCTCCTGCTCAAAGGAGCATGTGGTAGCTTAACCAAAGGGGACCTTACAGATGGATATCTGATGCACCAATTATACCCTTTCCTGGATCAAGAGGCCTCTCACTTTCATGCCCTAATTATCTTGCAGCTCAACCACTGCAATGTGCTGTACATGGGCCCAGTGACGTGCAGTGAGGTTTACGGCTGGTGAGGCAGTGACATAGTGGTGGGTTTCAAATTTTTTTAGACTTGTGGACTTCAACTCCCAGAATTCCACAGCCAGGCATACTCACTTCCGATTTAAAGCGACACCATTTGTTTTTCTCCTTTCTGAAAAAGCCATGTTACCTTTTCAAACTTGTAATCAGTGAAGCTGGGCTTATATAGTTTTATCCAGGGGTGTGTGCGTTTGTGTGTGTGTGTGTTTGAAAAGGCAACGTGGTTCTGCCTGCAATCAAACTACACTTGGGGAGGAATCTACACTTGAGGATGAAGTTTGAATTCCTCCCCCTCCCTCCGACCCACACACGCCTTTTTAGTATTTCCCAAAATACTTGGGGGGAGGGCTTCCTACAGAATCGGTTCCACCACAAGACCGCGGTAGACTAAAGCGCGCTCGACGAAAGCGCGTATGTGACGTCATCACAGCGCGACGAAAACAGCACGCTGTGAGCGGTAAACTTAAAATTAACGTGTAAATCTAAACCTAACCCCCCCAAACCTAACCCTAAACCTAACCCTAAACCTAACCCTATACCTAACCCTTAACCTAACGCTAAACCTAAGGCTAACACTTAACCTAACCCTAAACCTAACCCTAACCCTTAACCTAACCCTAACCCTAACTCTAAACCTAACCCTTACCTTTATGTGAATCGGCTTGCTTTAAAAGCGCTTTTTAAAGCGCCCTTTTTTCTCCGCGGTCGTATTTGTCGCGCTGCTGATGACGTCAGGTACGCGCTTTAATCGGGCGCGCTTTAGTGGACCACGAGTCCCCTCAGGGAAAAGGGCGGCCTATAAATAATAAACAAATACCAAAATACCAAATTTTGACGGGTCACAACAGAATCAGGCAACACCCTAAACCAGTGGTCCCTACCGCCCACTAGTGGGTGTTCCAGTTTTCATCGTGGGCGGTAGGGGTTTTGTCCAATACTGAAGCATTTTCCTTTTTTAAAATTTAATTGGCTTTTTAAAAAAATGACGTAGCATTATTTAAAAACATTTTCATTAGGTTTTCATAAAATCACTGTGGAACCGGTGAGCGGTTAAATTTTTTTACTACTAACAGAGATACAAAAGCGGGCGGTAGGTATAAAAAGGTTGACTATCCCTGCCCTAAACTGAATAAAGTATATATATTTTTAATACTTCATCTTTTTTCTTTGAATGCTGCAATCTCTTTGTCATGGACTCTGCTGCCCCCATGTGGTGTACCAAATTTTGTTCATGGTTTCTCACAAAATAATGCTGCACCATTTTTTTAAAACCTGGGATTTAGATATCTGCACATCTAACCAAGCTTTGCCAACAGATGGCAGCATCTGACTGGTTTTGGCTCATCCAGAATGGTAAGTAGGATGGCCCTGGTTTGTATTTGAACAAAATGTGAGTTTTGGAAGGAACGGACTGTTTTAAGATTTGTGCGCAGAGATTTAAACTAGGTTCTCTGTAAATCTTCCTTAACAAAATATTTGAAACACAAACTCATGCTGACTGTCTTCTCCACCGGCATAATTTCAAATGCTTTTGTCCGGTATTAGTTAAAAGAAACCATCTTATTTATTTCTTTTGTAGAAAGTCAGTACCCCACCCCCACGAAGAATGAGGCAGAATATTATATTTCCATAAATGAGAAATGGAGAAACATGTTTTTTTTTTAAAGGCAGAAAGCAGACTCAGTCTTTCTTAATAGTGATGAAAGAAATGTCCTTCTGGGTTTGGCTCCAAGTGGGGGAAAAGACACTGGAGACATGGAGGCTGCTTGGAAAGATGGTTTATTGTTGGACAGAGTGGCTTGAGCCCTGAACAGAAAAGGTGATCACATGCTTCAATGCTGGTGGAGAAGAAGAGAAGGGCTGAGGGAGGGGCTTGCTAGGCTTTTTATAACCTGTTTAGTCCCACCTCTCTGTTTCCTGTTCCTGTGTAAGAAATGTATTCTGATTGGTTGTCAGACTCCCATAGGGCCATGCAGGGGCAACTCTCTGGGCTGTGTTTTGAATCCAGGTTTAGTTGAGTTCTCAGATGCCATGTGGTCAGTTGAGTAAAGGGCCAATATTATCATGCCTTTACTCCCATCCCCCCTGGGGCTGCAGTGGAGGAGTCTTTATTATGTAAAAGGGACTAGCTTGGCCTTCTTAATGGCCCATTAACAGTGGGGATGGGCAGGAAGCTACAGGCAACTATTCTGTCTTTTAAAACATGTTTCTTTCTTTTCATGTCCAGAGAAATATTCTGCCTTTTCAATATTTCCTAAGATATTTCATTTTTCTGGGAGAGAGCTGGATGATAACTTCCCACAATAGGTACCAGCAGAGATTTTGTGCCCATTAAGAAAGATTGGGCCAACCTATTCAGAAACCAGCCCCAGTTTCCCTGCCCCAAGCAGAAACTGATGAGGCCAGCTTTTAGAAATGCAGATTTGGTTATCCATTCAGAAAGACTGGGTCAGACAGAAACTCCAGATAAGCAACAAACAAAAGGTTGACAAAATTAGCTCCGACAAGCACCTAGGGTTTGCATTTCCCCTTTTGCCCATTGAGCCAGCTATAACATGACCCCCTACATTACCCCATAGGAATTTGACAACAGCCAATAGAATATTAAAGGACATGTTCTTGCACAGGAACAGGAAGCTCCAGTATAAAGCCCAAAGAAGGTATAAAAACCCTACAACCTCAACTCCATTTTGTCAGCTGCCCAGAACCACAAACCCACGTGGTTCCTCTTCATCATTAAATCATCTTTCCAAGCAGTCTCCATGTTTCCAATGTCTTTCTCCCGGCTTGGAACAGAACCAGATGGATATTTCTTCCAATACTTTAACGTCTGTGCGTT
Organism: Thamnophis sirtalis; assembly: GCF_051295495.1. NCBI lineage: Eukaryota > Metazoa > Chordata > Lepidosauria > Squamata > Natricidae > Thamnophis > Thamnophis sirtalis. Next base: position 11,640,665 of record NW_028261388.1, read on the forward strand.
TCTTCAAGTTCCTTCAATTTCTTGGGGGCTTCAGATATGCCTTGCCATGATCTGTAATCAAATTTAATCTTTAATTAAATTAAGGGAGAATTAAATTTCAGCCAATAAAAATAAATAAATAAGACGGTTTCTTTTAACAAAAGCATTTGAAATTAAGCAGGTAAAGAAGAGAGTCAGTGTGGTATTGCAATTAGAATGTTTTGCTATAGAAAATTACAGAGAAGCTGGTGTAGGAAGTTATCACCCAACCCTCTCCCAGAAAAATGAAATATCCTAGGAAATATTGAAAAGGCAGAATATTTATCTGGATATGAAAAGGAAGAAACATGTTTTAAAAGACAGAATAGCTCCCTGTAGCTTCCTGCCCATCCCCACTTTGTCAATGGGCCATTAAGAAGGCCAAGCCAGTCCCTTTACATAATAAAGAGTTCTTCCCTTCAGTTCCAGGGAAATGGGATTAAGGCATGCTAGTATTGGCCCTTTACCCAACTCACCACATGGCATCTGAGAACTCAACCAAACCTGGATTCAAAACGCAGCCTAGAGAGTTGACCCTACATGGCCCCATGGGAGTCTGACAACCAATCAGAATACAAGCTCAAGGTCAAAGGCCAGAGAGGGCATAAAACCAGGGACTCAGCATCTCAGTCTTTCTCTTTTCTCCACCAACATTGAAGCATGTGATCCCCTTTTCTGTTCAGGGCTCAAGCCATGTGGTCCTGTCCACCAATAAACCATCTTTCCAAGCAGCCTCCGTGTCTCCAGTGTCTTTTTCCCCACTTGGAGCCGAACCCAGAAGGACATTTCTTTCATCACTGGTTTAAATCTCAGCCTACCAATCACTTTGGGTGGGATTCAGAATTACATTAAGCAAAATTTACTATTTTGATTAAAGAAAGGTATATTAAGTACTTTTGTTTCCACCTGGAGACCACTTCTGGCCTTTGTGTTGAAGTGGGGAAAAAATGAAACTTTGCTTTTGGGCTTTACCAATTAGATTGATAGATGATAAAGCCTCATAGAAATGGCTAGTTTATATGACTATGAAAAAACAAAAAGCTATGATTTGATGTTAATGCCTTGTTTTACTGCAACAGAGAGAGTCCAAAGTCAATGCTTCTTTCTCTTTTTCCTAATCCTTCCTCACTTCTCCTCCTCTTCCTCCCAACTGCTTTCCTATTTACTTTCGTATGTTGTATCTTATTTTATCTTATAACTCAAACAAAAATATTATATTATTTTTATTAAAAATTTAAAAAACTTTTACAAATATTTACCTAATAATAATTTTATTATTTTATAATTTTATAAGAGCCGAGGTGGCGCAGTGGTTAAATGCAGCACTGCAGGCTACTTCAGCTGACTGCAGTTCTGCAGTTCAGCTGTTCAAATCTCACCGGCTCAGGGTTGACTCAGCCTTCCATCCTTCCGAGGTGGGTAAAATGAGGACCCAGATTGTTGTTGGGGGCAATATGCTGACTCTGTAAACCGCTTAGAGAGGGCTGAAAGCCCTATGAAGCGGTATATAAGTCTAACTGCTATTGCTATTGCTATTGCTACCTCCCCTCCCCCACCCAAACCCACCTCTCCCCCCAACCTCCCCCCCCCAACCTCCCAGAGCAAATACAGGGTATAAATCTTTAACAATCATATTCTAAAGTAAACTAACAGACTTTAGCATCATCCTTCACTTGTACTTTAACTCCCCTTTTGTTGAGCTAACTCTAAACAAATTATATCATTCCTTGCTTCTTCAATCATAAGCTATCTGGAGTTTCTTAGTCCCATATTTATTTTGAATATAATCAACCCATCTTCTCCACTCCAGCTTATATTTCTCGTCTGAGTGATCCTTGAAATATGCTGATATTTTAGCCATCTCTGCTAAGTTTGTTACTTTTAATGTCCGTTCTTGAATAGTAGGCAAATCTTCCTTCTTCCAGTATTGCGCTACCAACAGTCTTGCTGTCGTTGTTAGGTTCAGAATCAAATTAGTCTCTATAACAGTACAATCAGTAGTTATACCTAACAAGAATAACTGAGGGGTAAACATTATCCTCTTTTTAAAGATATTTTGCACAATCCACCATATTTTTATCCAAAATGCTTTGACCTTTTTGCAAGTCCACCATATATGATAATACGTAGCATCAGCACAATCACATCGCCAGCATTTAGGTTGTAGGTTCGGATACATACAAGCCAATTTTTTGGGATCTAAATGCCATCTATAAAATGCCATCTTGTAGAAATTCTCCCTCAGATTTTGGGCTTGCGTAAATTTTACATTTCTTACCCATATCTTTTCCCATGTATCCAGCATTATTGGTACAAAAAGATTATATTAAAAGAATTAATTAAGCCACTGGGAAATATTTGTTTTGGAAGGTTTTGTTTTGGAAGGAGGCTTTTTAAGAAGAAACTAGACAGCCCCTTATCTGAAATAGTATAGTTTCTCCTCCTTGAGCAAGGGGCTGGACTAGAAGACCTCCAAGGTCCCTTCTAGCTCTATTCTGTTCTGTTCTATTCTATTCTTTCCGTTTTCTCCTTCCTTCCTTCCTTCCTTCCCTCCCTCCCTCCCTGCAGTTTTTTTCTGTAAAAAAATAAAAAGTAGTTTGCCATTGCCACCTTCTCTAGGGCTAAGAGAGGATGACTGCTCCAAGGTCACCCAGCTGGCTTCATGCCTAAGGCAGAACATTCACCATCTCCTGGCTTCGATCCTGGCGCCATATCTACTACCCCAAACTGGCTCTCCACTTCTGCTCCTTTCACTTCTCAACTTTATAGGCTCCCATCTCACTGTTAAAATAATTTTAGGCGGCTTGCAAAATGATAACAATGTAAGTATGAAAACAGTTAATACTAAGGACATTTAAATACAAACTAAAAGCCAAGGCAGTAGGTGATATCGGTTCTGGAGAACCTGTAGCAGAAATTTTGAGTAGTTCGGAGAACCAGTAAATACCACCTCTTACTGGCCCTACCCTCTATCTATTCTCTATCTCCTGAGTCCCAGCTGATTGGGAGGGGATGGAGATTTTGCAGTAACCTTCCCCTGCCACGCCCATCAAGCCACGCCCATCAAGCCATACCACGCCCACCAAGCCACACCCACAGAACCGCCATCAATCATCTTCAGCAAAGGACGGCCTGCTCTGGGGCCCCAAGCCAACTGCCAGACCAGGTTTTCAGGCCCTGCTAAAAACATTTGCAAGTTAAAGATTGATCTAGCAATAACTTTGTTTTAAATTGTGCGCTCAGTTCATCCGATCTAAGATATCATTAAATTCCCTTTGAATCTTAGTGCTCCAAAAAAAAAAAAAAGTACTTGTAAATCGCCAGTTCTCTCCTTGATTATGTATTCATCTTGTGGCTTCTTACCCCTGCTAGTATCAAACTTCCTTTTCATGGGGGGGAAAAAAACAGTCCCTTGTTGCCATGGTGTGCCATTGGAGTTGTCCATGGTTGCATATTTTCTTTAGAAGTATCTTCTTTGACACTTAATTGCAAGCTTCGATCTGTAATGGTTTCGGCTGCCATTCAGAAACGCAGGACTAAATTGCCTCTTTGCCGTCTGAATAACAGAATAGAATTTAAAACACAGGTCTTTTAAAATACAGAAATGCAGATTGGAGAAAACGCTCCACTTGATGAGAAACAAAAGGAATAACCACAGGTAAAATCTAGGTTACGTGGGCGTAATTATTTTGGAAGTAATGAGAGATGCAACTAAGTACTGCATGTGGATATAATAGCAGTTACACTTCATTCATGATATTCTTGTTAGAATAAAGAGAGTTGGAAGGGCCCTTGAAGGTCTTCTAGTCTAACCCTCTGCTTAGGCAGGAAACCCTACATCACTTCAGAAAAATGGTTATCCAACATCTTCTTAAAAACTTCCAGTGCTGGAGCATTCAAAACTTATGGAGGCAAGTTGTTCCACTGATTAATTGTTCTAACTGTCAGGAAATTTCTCCTCAGTTCTAAGTGCTTCTCTCCTTGATTAGTTTCCATCCATTGCTTCTTGTCCTGCCCTCAGGTGCTTTGGAGAATAGCTTCGCTCCCTCTTCTTTGTGGCAACCCCTGAGATATTGGAAGACTGCTATCATGTCTACCCTAGTCCTTCTTTTCATTAAACTAGACATACTCAATTCCAGCAACTTTTCTTTATATGTTTTAGCCTCCAGTCCCCCCATCATCTTTGTTGCTCTTCTCTGCACTCTTTCTAAAGTCTCCGCATCTTTTCTACATCATGGCAACCAAAACTGAATGCAGTATTCCAAGTGTGGCCTTACCAAAGCATTATAAAGTGGTATTAACAATGACATTGAAACTTCAGTATTAAGGTTATAAAGAGGTTGTCCTTGATGTACAATCCTTCATTTAGGTACCAAAGTTACAATGGGACTAAAAAAGTGACTTATGACCATTTTTCACATTTACAACAATTGCAGCATCTCCATGAGCACCTGCTCAAAATTAATAGCAATAGCAATAGCAGTTAGACTTATATACCGCTTCATAGGGCTTTCAGCCCTCTCTAAGTGGTTTACAGAGTCGGCATATTGCCCCCACAGTCTGGGTCCTCATTTCACCCACCTCGGAAGGATGGAAGGCTGAGTCAACCTTGAGCCGGTGAGATTAGAACCGCTGAACTGCAGATAACAGTCAGCTGAAGTGGCCTGCAGTACTGCACCCTAACCACTGCGCCACTTTGGCTCTTAAAATAGTTGCCAATGTTTGGTTCATATTTATGATGTAGAGTAGGGTAGGGTAGGGTAGAGTAGAGTAGAGTAGAGTAGAAAAGGAATAGAATAGAATAACAGTGTTGGAAGGGACCTTGGAGGTCTTCTAGTCCAACCCCCTGCTCAGGCAGGAAATCGTATACCATTTCAGACAAAACATGAAAAATATGAACCCAGCATTGCCAAGTATTTGAACTTTAATCCAAATTAAATCACTCGACCACAGGGATGCTGCCATGGTCATAAGTGTGAAAAGCAGTCATAAGTCACTTTTTTTCAGTGCCGTTCTAACTTCAAACGGCCAACTAAGCAAACGGTTGTAAGTCAAGGACTCCTTGTACTTTTGAACTCTATCCTGGCCCCTGACTTCTTGCATTTGACAGGACTGTTCCTGCACTATACACTTGCATGGGAAATCTGACTCCAGTGCGGTATTTGTGCGATTGCATCCTTGTGCACGTGTCAACATTTGCTACCCTTCACTGCCTGCCTCCCTGGCACATCCGCCCAGCTGCTTTGAAGTCGATTGTGCTGACTTTGTATAAAGTGAAATAAAATAGCATTTATATCTGTCAAATATATTCCCTTCTCCTTTGTAGATCTGAAACTGGTGTTTATTAAGAGATGAGTAATTTCAATGCAATGGCAACCGTCAAGAAAACAGCACGATGCCTCCACCCATCCGAATCCCAAACCTTACATCCATCTCTCTTTATTGCTATAATCAGTGTTCTTGATTACGGATCTCAATCAGGGGTGAAATTCAGCAGGTTCTGACAGGTTCTGGAAAACCGGAATTTGGAGTAGTTCGGAGAACCGGCAAATACCACCTCTGTCTGGCCCCGGAGTGGGGTGGGAATGGAGATTTTGCAATATCCTTCCCCTAGGAGTGGGGAAGGAATGGGGATTTTGCAGCAACCTTCCCCTGCCAAGCCCACCAAGCCACGCGGACAGAACCAGTAGTAAAAATTGAATTTCACCACTGATCTCAATGCAAGAAAGCAAAAATAGTCTCCACTGCTCAACAATTTTGGTACCTTGGAATTGTGGCGGTCTGGAACGCTTTTAATTATTGTGTAATCATTTCATTTAATTATTGTGTAATTATTTTATTTTTGTTGTTGTTTGATTGCTGTATGCTACAATTTGTGAGGTGAGAGGCCATGCAAATCTGATATAAATAAATAAATATCCTTTTATTTTGTCAGCCACAAAATCAGAAGCTAATTCTCAATCCACAGAGAATTACCATTTCCTTTCTTTCTTATGATGTCAAAAGCTGTGCTGGCACAGTGGTTAGAATGCAGTATTGCAGGCTAATTCTGCTGACTGCCGGCTGCCATCAGTTCGGCAGTTTCGTTCCCGCCAGCTCAAGGTTGACTCATCCTTCCATCCTTCCAAGGTCAGTAAAATGAGGCTCCAGATTGTTGGAGGCAAGATGCTGACCATATACCGATTAGAAAGTGCCGTAAACCACTGGGAAGTCTAAATGATATTGCTATTACATTTTCACAGGTCAGATGGGCTGGTCACAATTTCAGTTGAGTTTATTTATAGGCTGCCCTTTTCCCTGAGGGGACTCAGGGCGGCTAACAACTTGTATGGGAGGGGGAGACATACAATAACATAAAAACACAATATATAATTAAAACCAAGCAACATTCATACAACATTCGGGTGGGGGCGGACTATGGTCTTACCCCCAGGCCTGGCGGGATAGCCAGATCTTGAGGGCTGTGCAGAAGGTCTGAAGGGTGGTGAGGGTACGAATCTCCACGGGGAGATCATTCCAGAGGGCCGGAGCTGCTACAGAAAAGGCTCTCCTCCGCGTAGTTGCCAGCCGGCACTGGCTGGCAGATGGCACTCGGAGGAGGCCTAATCTGTGAGATCTTATGGGTCGAGAGGAGGTGATTGGCAGGAGGCAGTCTCCCAAGTACGCAGATCCACTACCATGAAGGGCTTTTTAGGTAGTAAGAAGCACCTTGAAGCGCACACGGAGATCAACAGGTAGCCAGTGCAGCTCGCGGAGGATAGGTGTTATGTGGGCGAACCAAGGTGCACCCACAATCACTCGTGCGGCCGCATTCTGGACTAGCTGAAGCCGCCGGATGCTCTTCAAGGGCAGCCCCATGTAGAGCACACAACAGGAAAACTAAAACAGAGTTGGCTAAGTTTGCTTAAAGTTGACTATGTTTGCAGAACTCATGGAGAATTTGGTCCAGTGCTTTTCAACCTTGGCAACTTTGAGATGAATAGACTTCAGTTCTCAGAATTCCCCAGCCAGCAACTGATCTAGTCTTTTGCAAACAAGTTGGTTTATACAGGTAGTCATCCACTGATGACCACAATTGACCTAGGAATCTTGATCATTGAGCCAGGGGGTTCTTAAGCAAGGTGTCACATGACTGCTTTGCTCATGGACAGCAATCCTGATTCTCCCAGTTGCAGTCATTAAGTGGAGCACCAGGGAGAGAGCCTGGGTCTCCAGGCAGGGAAGAGTTTGGGTTTTATTGGACTTATACGCCACCCTTCTTCCAAAGGACTCAGGGTGGCATACAACATAAAAACACATGTGACAAAAGTTAAAAAAGATTAAATAGGAAATCCAATAACCTTCAATGGACAATTTAAATCAAATTTAAGATTAAATTAAAATTAACAATTTAAAATTAATAATTTTGTTTGTGAGAGTGAGAAATCAACATAAGCCTCCCACCACAGACCATAAACAACAGACTTTTGAGTCTGTTGTGACCCTGAACAGTTGTTACTGAGTTCATGGCAGAGAGTCCAGTATTTGAGGGGTGGCCATAAAAAAAGGGGGGGGGTCAACTTATTTTCCAAAGCACCTGCGGGCAGGACAAGAAGCAATGGATGGAAACTAATCAAGGAGAGAAGCAACCTGGAAGTAAGGAGAAACTTCCTAATAGTGAGGACTGTGGAAGCACCTCTGATTTCTGAAGGCAAGTTTTAAGCAGCCCTCCATGCTATTTTAAATGTTGACTTCTTCGAAATTATATTGTAGTTTTGACTCTCGTTTGCTTTCCAGACTCCCTTCTGCTACGATGGATGGCGATATAAATTTGTTTCATAAATAAATAAAAGATAACTGAGATGAGATGAGCAATGCTATTATTTCTGCAACTATTCCTGACATTAATATTTTTATCTATTGCTTTAGATCAGGGGTCCCCAAACTTGGCAACTTTAAGACTCGTGGACTTCAACTCCCAGAATTCTCCAGCCAGCTGGCTGGAGAATTCTGGGAGTTGAAGTCCACGAGTCTTAAAGTTGCCAAGTTTGAAGACCCCTGCTTTAGATGTTGTCACTGTTATTGTTGTTATATCCTTTGTATCCTTTCCAAATTGAGCCCAATATGTATGTTGCTAAGTGAGAAAATTGTTCAGTGAATTTTACCCCATTTAACGACTTTTCCCCACCCCATTTGTTAAGTGAATCACAGCAGTTCTTAAATTAGTAACACTTTTGTTTTAGTGAATCTGGTTTTCCCCATTGATTTTGCTTGTCAGAAGGTCGCAAAAGGGGATCACGTAAGTCCAGGACATAGCAACCGTCATAAACATAAATCAGTACTCAAGCATCCGATGTATGTAAGTCGCTTCAAACGGTCACTAAATGAATTGCTGTAAGTTGAGGACTCTTTGTAAATCCAGAGTTGTTTTGCACTTCCTCCAGTGACGGTCCAGGTAGTCCTCGACTTACAATAATTCATTCAGTGACCGTTCAAAGTTACAACGGCACTGAAAATAGTGACTTATGGCCGTTTTTCACAGTTACAACCTTCGCAGCATCCCCGTTGATCGTGGGATCCAAATTCAGAGGCTTGGCCATGGGTTCCTATTTATGACCGTTGCTGCGTCCCCAGGTTACGCGACACCCACCCTCCCCCTTTTGGCGGCCTTCTGACAAGCAAAGTCAATGGGGAAGCGAGGCTGACTTCACAACCGATACCCTTAACAACTGAGGCAAGGAAGGTCGCAAAGCGGAGCAAAACTCAAGAAAGGTTTCGCTTAGCCACGGAAATGTTGGCCTCCGTTGCGGTCGTAAGTCGAGGACTACTTGTAGTAGCCCCTCCCACTCTCGGATTCTCAAAGAGGGCGGGGGGGGGCAGGAAAGAGGCGACGGGGACTCGCAACGGATGGTGCAGCAATATTAGGCGACTTTTCTACCTATGGAGATTCTATGAATCCAGCGGCCCCGACGTGAGCGGCGTCTGTTTTGGCTCCGCCCCCTCGGGGGTTCCCCCGGCTTGCCCCGTCGCCTTAGCAACGGGAGAAGCCTGCCGGCCCCGCCTGCAACTGCCGCCCGGGCCGAAGGGGGCGTGGCCACGAAAGGCGGCAGCCGCGGCGGGAGGGCATCCGAGATGCGAGGCGTCTTCCCCGCCTGCGTGACTAGAGCCGCAGGGATCCGCAGGTGGATGGGAGAGTCCTGAGAAGCCCCTCCAGGTGAGCTCTTGGACCCCCCCCCCTGCCGGAAAGAGGGCGCCGAGGGCATTTTTGAGGCGCGCGCTCTGCGTATGCTCAGAGGACCTCTTTCCAGATTCGGAAATGGCACCTGTCAGACTCGAACCCGAGTTTTTTTGCTCCACCGAAAGTCTCTGGAAAGGGGAAAGAAAGCTTGCTGTTCTCCTCTGCAAAAAAAAAGGCGAACTAAACTTCCTCCCACCCCTCTGTTTTCCCGTTTTTTAAACAGATCGGATCAAGACCAGGATGGAGAAGACCATAGAGGGGCTGCAAGAACAAATGATGGCTAGGTAAGGTTCGAAGGACAGGCCACGATTTGACCCTTTAAAAAAAAAAGTCACAGAGTTGGAAGGGTCCTTAGAGATCATCTAGTCCAGCCCCCTGCTCACGCAGGAGTCCTATACAAGACAGGGAGCAATTTTGGAGCCTTTGAAGCACAGGGGGCTTATTTTAATTCCCTCCTTGAACCCTGAATTAATAAGGATTAGCACACCTTCATTGAACAATGGAATAGATCAGTGGTCTCCAACCTTGGCAACTTTAAGACCTGTGGACTTCAACTCCCAGCTCCTTTTTTGGCTTGCGTGCCATAAGGGGGGGAGCGCAGGGAGGTTGTGCACGGGCGTGCCACACCCATAATGCAATGCGCATGTGCACACTACAGGTGCGACCCCCCATTTTTTGCATCCTTTTTTCGCCCTCCCCAGGCTCCAGAAGCTTTATAGGAGCCTGGGGAGGGCAAAAAAAACCTTCCCCCCCCCCAGAGGCCCTCTGGAGGCTTCAGGAACCTTCAGGAGCCTCCAGAGCACTTAAAACGACCCTCCGAGCAAACTGGAAATCCATTCCCAAACTTCCGGTTTGCCCAAAGGGCCGTTTTTTTGTGCTCCGGAGACTTCAGGGAAGCTCATGAAGCCTCCAGAGGGCCTCCAGGGGGGCGGGGGGGCTTTTTTCACCCTCCCCAGGCTCCTATAAAGCCTCTGGAGCCTGGGGAGGGCGAAAAATGGCTTTTAAAAAAGGGTGAACTCAGCTGGCCAGCACGCACAGGTTCACCATCCCGGTTCTAGGTTCCCCAAGCCCAAACTTTCAATGCTGGTGGCATAGGGAATTCTATTGTGAGCAGAGGAGTGGAGGACTCTTCTTGTGAAATACCTCTGGAATCGCTCAATTGTGTTAATGTCCGATATACAGTGTGGATCTCAGGCAGGCGAGCTATATTCGAGAATTGGTCTGGCAATTTAGTTAGCATATATAGGGTGGAGGTTTGTTCTCCGAGCTTGTGGGTTGGTTTCCAAATGTTTTATTACCAGGTTAGGTAACATCTTCAAGAATTTAGGGGATGTCAGTGTCTGTGTTCTTCTGTTTATAAGGGATTCATGGGGTCACTAGGTCTTCTGGTGGTTTCCTCGAAAGCAGTCAGATTGTGTGAAATAGGTAATAACATGGAGGAACTAGATTCTAATCGGTAGAGATTGGGTTATATAAACTAGTATCTAAACTAATCAGCTCCTCAAAGTAATGCTCAACCATATAGTGTGAATTTCAACGATTATAATTTCCCAATGGGCTCAGTCTGCTGGGGTATCCTGGCAATTGAAGGCCAATTGGAAGAATCATTTGTTACGGCTACTTTTGCGCCTTGGTGGCGCAGTGGTTAGAGTGGAGTACTACAGGCTACTTCTGCTGACTGCCGGCTGCCTGCAATTTGGCAGTTCAAATCTCACCAGGCTTAAGATAGACTCAGCCTTCCATCCTTCCAAGGTCGGTAAAATGAAGATCCAGATTGTTGGGGACAATAGGCTGACTCTGTAAAACCACTTAGAGAGGGCTGTAAAAGCACTGTGAAGTGGTATATAAGTTTAAGCGCTAGTGCTAGAAATAACTGCTTCCTAAAATACCTAGTCAGAAAGGAATTGACTGGGGTCTTATAGGGTGTAAAAACACTCCAATGCAGTAGTATAATTAATCTTAAAATGAGTTACATAAGGCAGGCATTACCGGTTAAATCTTGTCCCTAAGATGCCTTAGCAAGAGCTGAGGTGGCGCAGTGGTTAAATGCAGCACTGCAGGCTACTTCAGCTGACTGCAGATCTGCAGTTCAGCTGTTCAAATCTCACTGGCTCAGGGTTGACTCAACTTTCCATCCTTCTGAGGTAGGTAAAATGAGGACCCGGATTGTTGTTGGGGGCAATATGCTGACTCTGTAAACCGCTTAGAGAGGGCTGAAAGCCCTATGAAGCGGTATAGCAATAGCAATAGCAATAGCAGTAGACTTATATACCGCTTCATAGGCCTTTCAGGCCTCTCTAAGCGGTTTACAGAGAGTCAGCAAATTGCCCCCAACAATCTGGGTCCTCATTTTACCCACCTCGGAAGGATGGAAGGCTGAGTCAACCCTGAGCCGGTGAGATTTGAACCGCTGACCTGCTGATCTAGCAGTAGCCTGCAGTGCTGCATTTAACCACTGCGCCACCTTGGCTCTTGGTATATAAATCTAACTGCTATTCCCGCAAATTTCTTTCTCCACGTCTGGTTCTGTTGCTACTGTACATCTTTTCTTCCTTTAAAAAGGTGATGCAAAGATTAGAACAGGTTAATGCACAAAAAGCACTCTGAACCCTTAAAAGCATCTTACAAATATTATCCCTTTTTTATTAATACAGTTTTATAAGAGATATATAAGGTATCCTTTTGGTTCTCTGCATTTTTTCTAGCCATGACCTTGTGGTTCAGCCAAAGAAAAGAAAGAACCGTAGTTCTTTCACAAAGTGGTTGAAAGTGACTTTTTTGGCAGAGCAGATAAAGAGGAAGAATTGACCACATGCTGATTAAAAATGCACCATAAGGTAGATAAAAATGACTGGATGAACCAGATTGGTTTTTTTTCATCTCTCCTGGCCCCGATTTGCTATCTTTGGTCTAAGGTAGGAATGGAGAAATCTGTGACCCTCCATGGAATATCCCAAATTTACCACCTCTCATTTAAAGATATTAGAGATATTTAATGAGGAGAGACCTCCACTCTTCTGCTCACGACAGAATACCTTAAGCCCGTGATGGCGTGCCTATGGCACGCGTGCCACAGGTGACACGCGGAGTCATTTTTAGGGCATGCGAGGTGTTGCCCTGTCAGCTCCAGCGTGCACACGCACGCTGGCCAGCTGACTTCGGCCTTCTTTTAAGCGTCCAGAGGGCGAAAAACGGCCCTACGGCCAAACCAGAAGTCCGTTCTCGAACTTCCGGTTTGCACATAGGGCCACTTTTTGGTGCTCCGGAGGCTTCCCTGAGGGCCTCGGACGGTGGAGGGGGAGGCTGTTTTCACCCTCCCCAGGCTCCTAGAAAGCCTCTGGAACCTGGGGAGGGCAAAAAACTGGTCCATCACCAGGTTTAGGTTTAGGTTTATTAGCTTTATATGCCGCCCTTCTCCCAAGGACTCAGGGCGGCGTACAACATTAAAAGAAACACATAATACAAAAGTTTTAAAAAAAATTAAATAGAATATCTCAAACCCAATTAAAATTGACAATGACATTTGTCAATTTTTAAAATTGACAATGACATCACTAGCCAAAAGAGGGGGGAGGGCCGGGATCGCACGCACATGCGCACAGGAGAGTCCCACGCATAGCATTATGGGTGTGGGCACGCCAGCGCATGGACCTCCCTGCGCTCCCCCCGCTTTTGGCACATGATGAGAAAAAGGTTAGCCATCACTGTCTTATGCCATCAGGCTTGAGGTTTTGGACTTAGATGACTTAGAACTACGCCACCTTCAGTCTGACCTAAGCGTAGTACATAAAATTATCTGCTACAATGTCCTACTTGTCAATGGCTACTTCAATTTCAACCACAACAATACACCAGCACACAATAGATACAAACTCGATTGCAGAAAATACGACTTCAGCAATGCCTGGAATGTATTACCTGATTCTCTGGTTTCTTCCCCCAAACCCCCAAACTTTTACCTTAGACTGTCTACTGTTGATCTCGCCCCATTCGTAAGGGGTCTGTAAGGGGGCGTGCATAAGCGCACCAATGTGCCTACTGTCCCTGTCCTAATATTCCCTTGTATCCGTATTCATTTCATGTATTCACAATCATGTTTTTACTTCTATCTGTTATCTAATTCATGCTTGACAAATAAATAAATAAATAAATATAAATAAATAAATAAGTCTTATCTGTATAGGCATAACATTGTTATGCTAATAGTTCTTTTTCCTTTGCATCAACTGCTCAATATCCTATCAGCATTAAATGTCAACAGTTGTTGCAAACTTTCGGGATCTTTACCATAAATCCTAGCTTCATTATATCAATGTACACGTATTCCTCGATCAGTGGTGGGTTGCAGGCGGTGTGCCCCGGTACGGATGTACCGGAGCCAGCCTGAAGCACTGGATACCGTTCTGTTCCAGTGCTCCAGAGGACCCACCCGCCCGCCCGAGCTCCTTACCTGTGTTTTAAGGCTTCTGTGCTTCTGTGCATGCGCAGGGAGTGTACAGCGCCTGCGGATGCTCTGCGGAGTAGTGGGAGTGTCACGGAGCATCACGGAGGCACTGAGACACATTCGTGCACTGTGCCCATCCATGAGGATGCCACTGGGCCCGTTCCAACCATACCGGTTGGAACGGGATTTGAAACCCACCACTGTCCTCGGCTTACAAACATTCATTTCGTGACCATTCAAAGTTACAACGGCACTGAAAACAGCTATTTATGACAGCTTTTTGCACTTATGACCATTGCAGCACTCCTATGGTCGCGTGATCAAAATTCAGGTGCTTGGCAACTCATCCATATTTATGACAGCTTGCAGTGTCCCAGGATCATGGGATCCACCTTTTGTGACTTTCTGACAAGCAAAGTCGGTGGGGAAGCCAGACTCGCTTAACCGCTGTCTTGCTTAGCAACAGAACTTTGTCCTACTGACTTGGCATCAGGCAAAAATATTGTGCTAAGCCACGGTTGGTATAACGATTCTCAGTTGGCCGGGAACACATATAGAACGCCAATAGAACACTGAAAATTTGGGGCTCAGTTGTGGTTTTAAGTCGGGATTGCCCTTACAGTAATGGCTTGTTTGTAGACTGATAAACTGGGCATGAGTCTTGCTGCTCTGCTGGTGGCTAACAAAATGGATTGTCCTCCGTGGTGAACATGAAGTTGAAAGGTGAATGTTGCAGGGACAGATAGCAATAGCACTAAGACTTATATACCGCTTTACAGTGCTTTACAGCCCTCTCTAAGCGGTTTACAGAGACAGCCTATTGCCCCCAACAATCTGGGTCCTCATTTTACCCACCACGGAAGGATGGAAGGCTGAGTCAACCTTGAGCCTGGTGAGATTCGATCTGCCGGCAGCTGGCAATCAGCAGTAGTAGCCTGCAGTACTACATTCTAACCACTGCACCAGGAGTGTGTTGCTTCCAGCATTACTGCCAGTTCGGCGCGCTAAATTTCTTGTGCACGCTTGCTTCAGTAGTGTGAACGCAGGCTCTGCGCACGTGCACGTTTGCACCTAAAAAGGTTTGCGCATGCGCACAATGTTAGAACAGGGGGAAAATACATTTTTTGCAAAGAAGATTGTTCAGAAACAAAAATCAAGATGGCAGTGCCGACAATAGAATTGGTTCGGGGCATGGCAGGCTGAGTTACTACCGACTCGGCCGAACCGGGCCAAACCACTAGGAACCCTTCTTTGCACTGCATCACTATGGCTCTTGATAGTCAACTCCACAACGATATATACAATACAAATACCTCTCCCAGGAATTTATTACTCATTGATAAAACCTGCTCTGGGCCTACAAAAAATACCTCTCTGGGGGAAAAAAACTGTTAGGTAAGCTCCCCGTTGGGAAAGCGAGTACGTTCAGCGAAGCATTGTGAGAGTTGTGTTGGAGAACACATAAACCAGCATACAGAGACACTGCAGTTTAAATAGGCTTTTACTTTCGTGGAAATAGAGGTATCGGAGTCCATCAAACAGTCCAAGTCATACACAGATAAGACAGTCAGTCATCAATGCCTTTCAATTAAGGGATAATCCAAATAACATAGTCCAGTATCGTATACTCAGTTCAAAAAGTAAAGTTTGCTAGCAGTTGCAAAACTTACAATAGCTCACGGCACTCAGATCAGATCAGCCCAGCATCTATCGAACAGAGAGCTAACGGTTGTTCTGGCTCCCTCTTATGGCCGATTGAGGAAAAACAGCAACCAATCACATTTTACAGCATGATTTAAAGAAACAGGTACAACATGATTTATATATTGCCAACCCAACCGTTAGATTATATTCCTAACATTGAATGACTTAACATGTTTACACACCTTTGTGTAGTTGGGATTAATGAATATAAATAAAATTTACAGATGATGGCTCATTTGGATGAACCAGAAAAACTGGTTTATTTTCCAGAATAAATGCTGGCTGGGGGATTCTGAGAGTTGGTCCACATGTCTTACACTTGCTAAAGTTGGGAAACACGACTCCAGGCCATAATGTAATTGCTTTACTTTTCAGTATTGCATGTTCTATCTGTGTTCCCAGCCAATTGCTATTCCAACCAAGGTTTAGCAGAATATATTTGCAGGATTCCAGTCTGTAAACCAGTATTATCCCAGAGCTCCCTATTAGAAGAGTAATGGGAAATTCTGGTTTAAATGAGAGGTTTGAAGCTGGCGTGTAAAGGGACGTGTGATAGATGGATGACATGTTTCCACTGCTTCTTCATGGCTAGCTGAGCAACAGTTTAGCAAGGAAGACCCATTAGATTTGAAATAGCCCATTACTTTTTAGTGAGGCTTATTTCTAAATAGCCTTACAAATTGGCAGAATCTAGCAGATAAGGACAGAATTTGCAAACATAAGAAGAGCAGATCAGATTAGTACCTGGATATACAATACCACAATAAGTTGGAGAATTAAAAAAAAATCCTGCCATAATCTTCTAAAAAATAGCATGTAAACATTGAGTCGAATTTAATGACACTGTACCCATCATAAATATATATGAACCTGTTGCCCAGCATCTGAATTTTGATCATGCGACCATGGGGATGCTGCAACCGTTATAAGTGTGGAAAATAGTCATTAGGCATTTTTTAAAGTGTCCATGTAACTTTGAATGTTCATTAAATGAATAGTGGCAAGTTGAGGATGAGATGAGATTTCAAAACTTCTTTAGATTTTGAATGCACTGCTGTGGCCTGTTTGCCGTGGCCGAATCAGAGGAGGAGGCATGGCAGACAGGTTGGCATCAAGGCAACCTGAGAGCTCCAAGGGGGAAGAGCAGTGGTGGGTTACGACCAGTATGCCCTGGTACAGGCGTACCGGTGCCTACTGGGAGCACCAGGTACGGTTCTGTTACAGTGCTCTGGAGGGGCCACCTGCCCGCCCTCACTCCTTACCAGTATTTGAAGTTTTCGGGACTTCCGTGCAGGCGCACAGAGCGCACGACGCCTGCGCAATGCTCTACCGAGCAGTTGGAGCATCACAGAGCATCATGGGCGGTAAGTACGCATGCACGTGTTCATGTGGTGGCCGCCCAGCCCTGTTGCACCGTACCGATTGCACCGGGATCCGGAACCCACCACTGGGGAAGAGGGAGTGGAGCTGGCAGAGAGAGAGAGACAGAGGCGGAGCCTGGGCCATCCATCAGATGGAGAGTCAACAATCCCCAGGTCTGGAGGTGGCTAATGAGGAAGAGGATGAACAGCTGAGTCCAGTGCCTGACATGCGGATGCGCAGAAGGCAGAGGAGAGGAGAGCAGTGGAAATATATGGGCCGATCCTGGGGACAGAAGAGGCACCGCTGCTAATGAAGCATCACCCTAGCTCTGGGGGATAAAAGGCAGGGGGCAGCGATGAATAGATGTGGCAGACAAGTATTCATCTTCTAGCTGGCCGGACTTATTAGCCTGCGTTGAGAGAGAAACCTTTTGCTGGGGCTGCCGGCATTCCTAATTAAACAAATCTTTTGAGTTCACTTTAGGGGGTTTGTTGAGTTTGGGGAGCTGGGTCAGAACATATACTTGAGAATCTAAGGATGTCCTAGAGCAGTGTCTCTCAATCTCAGCAACTTTAAGATGCATGGATTTCAACTCCCAGTATTTTTCTTCCATAAAAACATATTTAATCCCCTTGGTTGACTTGCAACACATTGCAACCCAGAATAATTGAAGTCCACACAGCTTCACGTTGCTGAGATTGTGAAAGTCTTCTAGAGATTTATACAGAAAACCACAAATACGCAAATCATATTGTGTCACTATTACAGATGCAAAAGCCAATCAGCCTGTTAATTAGCACCCTAACGCTTGACACTGAAGAATTTAAGATTTCATTTATTAGGCTATGGAGCCACGATGGGGCTAACTGCTTTTCATTAGGAGGGGGCTTTCTTAATTGACCCTCATTAGCCGCTGAAATTACTTTCCAAACCTGGTCAAAGAAGGGGGGTTTTCTTTCTTTTCTTTTTTTAAACTCTCTGGCACGCATAAACTTGCTAATTAGAAAAAGGTTTGCAGTTTGATCATTTACCCCCGTTCCCCCCCCCCTCCATCAAAGGAATCTTGTTGAAAAACATTTTTAATTGTTATCTAATTGGGCCACTTCCAACGCTTTCATGTAAATGGTGGGATAGCACATCATCAAGATGAGATTCCGTGAAGTTTGGGATTATTTATTTATTTTCCTGTCAAAGAGACAACCTTGACCTATTACACAAAGCCCTCGACTTACATCCACAATTGAGACCAGGATTTTGGTCATAAGTCTTTGCGGTCATAAGCTGAGTCCCTATTTGACCAGACTCGATTTTACAACTATTTTGATGATGGCCATTAAGTGAGCCCTGCAGTTGGTAAGCAAATCGCATGGACATAAGTCCGAATTCAGCTTACCCAATGGGTAGTTTTTGCCATGTGAGTGTGGGATGTTGCATCCCTTTATAAATGCGAGCTGATTGCCAAGTGCCCGAAATGTGGTCACATGATCATAAAAGTAGTATGGCCAGTGATGGGATTCAAATTTTTTTACTAAAAGTTCTGTGGGCATGGCTTGGTGGGTGGGGCAGGAGAAGGATACTGCAAAATCTCCATTTCCTCCCGATCAGCTGGGACTTGGGAGGCAGAGAATAGATGGGGGCGGGGCCAGCCAGAGGTGGTATTTACCGGTTCTCCGAACTACTCAAAATTTCCACTACTGGTTCTCCAGAACTGGTCAGAACCTACTAAATACCACCTCTGGGTGTGGCAGTTATAACTTTGAGGCTGGGTCATAAGTAACCTTTTTTTTAAAAAAATGTCATAATTTCAAATAGTTGTTAAGCCACTGGTCATAAGTCAAGGATTACCTATAGAGATTTAATTTGATTGAAATTTTACCTGCAAAGTTTCTTGGTGCTTAGTCCAATTCTATGCATTTCAGAAGTAGTTTAGTTTAGCTGATCTGTGCATGACTTTCTCTCATGTATGTTGGGAAAAATGCCCCAAATCAAGGTTATTTGCAAATGAGTTTGTAGAAATAGTATCTTGGCATTTCCCATTGCAACGGTCAAGTAGCTTACAAGGTGGAGGATCCATTGCGGGGAGGTGGCAAAAGGTAGGGGGGGGGGCGGAAATCTCACAGCCAGATGATGCAGCTGTGTGGATAATCCCTTGGGGAACAAATTACAATATTTACTTTTGTTTGACTTAATGGCACCCCAAAGCTTGATCTGAACACATCATCAGGGGATCTAAGCTTAGAAATGAGCAGTGTCTAAATACAGGTAGCCCTCAACTTATGACCACAATTGAGCCCAAATTGTTGTTAAGTGAGCTTTGCCCCATCTTACAACATTTCTTGCCATAATTATTAAGTGAAACATGGCAGTTGGTAAGTTAATAACACGGTTGTTAAGTGAATCTGGTTTCTCCATAGAGTTTGCTTGTCAGAAGGTCGCAAAAGGGGATCACATGACCCTGGGACACAGCAACCGTTGTAAATATGAACCAGTTGCCAAGCCTCTGGATTTTGATCATGTGACCATGGGGTGGCTGCAAAAGTTGCAACTGTGAAAAATGATCCTAGGTCCCTTTTTCCAGTGCTTTTATAACTTTGGTCACTAAATGAATTGTTGTTAAGTTGAGGACTCCCTGTGTTCTTCCCTTGCAGAGTTTTTCCAAAGTGCAAAAAAAAAAAAAAAAAGAAAAAGACAGAATAACGGAGAGGGAGAGTTGCCATTTTCCGGATAAAATATGGGTTTTGTACACGTTTTCATTTGCTTAAAGAATGAAACTAAATGGTTGTTTTTAGATCTATCCCTTGTGATGCTGAACTTCAACAACTCATGCACCAGATCGACATAATGGTAAACAAGAAGAAACTGGAATGGGAAAAGAAAATGCAGGGATTGGAAGCAAGAATGACTATCCGGAATGAAGAGTTAGCAAGTGCCCAGAGCAAATTAGATCAGAAAGGCCAAGAGGTAATGTCGCATTGTTTATTTTGTGACTATTGCATTGAATGGGTGGGTCTGCATCAGGGGTGGGTTGGTCGGCGAACCCGGAAGTAAGAAACTTCCGGGAATGGCGAAGGGCCCACCCGCCCGCCCACGTTCCTTACCCAGTTTTGATGAGTTCTGCGCTTCCACGCATGCGCAGGACGCATACAGCGCCTGCGCGAT
Organism: Thamnophis sirtalis; assembly: GCF_051295495.1. NCBI lineage: Eukaryota > Metazoa > Chordata > Lepidosauria > Squamata > Natricidae > Thamnophis > Thamnophis sirtalis. The sequence continues at coordinate 11,660,569 of NW_028261388.1, forward strand.
CCTCCAGGAGCAGCTGGAGCATCGCACAGACGCTAGTACGCATGAGTGCGTGCGCTGCGCGCGTGCACGAGGACGCCGCCGGCCCCGTTCCAACCGAATCGGTTGGAACGGGGCGAGAAACCCACCCCTGGTCTGCAATCATTTGCCTTAGATGTTTTCATACAAGATGAACAGAGGCCAGCCTGATTAGTTGCAGGATAGAAGTCCAGAGCAAGTCCCAGGCTTGTAGAAGAAGTAGATTGGGTAGCCATTTTGCCTTTTTGTTGCCAAGGAAACAATATGGACCAGGAGTGTCAAATTGGTGGCCCGCGGGTCAGATGTGTCATGCACAGGCCGTGCCCACCCCAGCTCCATGAAGGGAAAGGCGTCATGGGATATGTCACAGCAACATGACACGACAGGTTTGACACTCGTGACATAGACAATACACAGCACATAGAAGAAGATCTTAATTCATGAGGGACGTTCTCTTTTTGATACTTCACCCCCGTCGCTATCTTATGCCCAGTAATTTTATCTATGCTGAAATCTACATCTTAGCCTTGTTATGCAGAAAATACGACTTCAGCAATAGAGTGGTCAATGCCTGGAATGTTCTACCTGACTCCGTTGTTACTTCCTCAAACCCCCACAGCTTCAACCTCAAATTGTCTACCGTGGACCTCACCCCATTCCTAAGAGGCCTGTTGGGGGGGCGTGCATAAGCACACCAGTGTGCCTACCCTCCCTGTCCTCCTGTTCCAGTGGTGGATTCCAGATCCTGGTACAACCGGTACAGTGCAATGGGGGCCGGTGTCCACCACATAAATACGTGCAGCTTGCACGCACACACACGCAGCATGCGCATGCGTACGTACCACCTGCAATGCTCTGTGACGCCTTTGCAACGCTTCAGCTGCTCGGTGGAGCGTCGTGCAGGTGCTGTATGCGTGCACGGAAGCCCCGAAGAGTTCAAATACAGGTAAAGAGAGCGGGCGGGTGGGCCCTCCAGAGCACCGTACCAGAATGGTACCCGGTGCTCCCGGCAGGCACCGGTACACTCGTACCGGGGCGAACCAGTCGTAACCCACCACTGTCCTGTTCCCTTTTATTTGTATTCATTTCATGTGCTCATATCCATGTTTATACTTATACCTGTTATCTCATACATGTTTGACAAACTAAATAATAATAATAATAAATAAATAATAATATACTCCATAACCTAGGGAGTGTTTAGTAGGGGTGAGGAACTATGACCTTTAAAGGAGAAGGTTTGTAGCTCAAGGTTGGAATCAGCTTGTTTGTTCTCTTGCAGATGTTTCATTACCCCACGCTAGTGCTTTTCCGCTGATGACTAGCACTGTTTGTTTGTTTGTTTATTATATTTATATGCCGCCCTTTTCCCCCGAAGGGGACTCAGGGCGGCTCACAACTCAAACCAGGGAAGGGGGATACAGACAAAAAATTAAAAAACGAAACATAACAATGCATAATTTAAAACACACAACAGTCATACCATTCGAGACGGGGGCAACAGCTCTTTAGCCCCAGGCCTGTCGGAACAGCCAGGTTTTAAGGGCTTTGCGGAAGGCCTGGAGGGTGGTGAGGGTTCGAATCTCCAAGGGGAGTTCGTTCCAGAGGGTTGGAGCAGCCACAGAGAAGGCTCTCCTCCGGGTAGTTGCCAGTTGACACTGGCCGGCGGATGGAATTCGGAGGAGGCCTAATCTGTGGGATCTAATCGGTCTAGTGGAGGTAATTGGCAGCAGGTGGTCTCTCAAGTACTGGCAGACTAGACCAGCACTGATGATCTTACCTAGCTTGGTTCAGGCAGGAAACCATATACCATTTCAGACAAGTGGTTGTCCCATCTCTTCTTAAAAACTTCCAGTATTGAAGCACCCACAACTTCTGGGAGCAAGTCGTTCCACTGATTAATTGTTCTCACTGTCAGGAAATTTCTCCTTAGTTATGGGTTGCTTCTCTCCTTCATTCGTTAGCATCTCTTGTTTCTTGTCCTGCCTCCAGGTGCTTTGGAGAATAGCTCGACCCCTTCTTCTCTGTAGCAGCTCCTTAGATACTGCTATCATGTCACCCCTAGTTCTTCTTTTCTTTAAGCTAGACCATGTAGGTGTCAGGCCCGCTGCCATCTTTTCTTTTGGGTCTTTGGCCTGGCACAATTTCTATTATTCTGTGATGCATTTTCTATTATGGGAAAATGGGAGGGTGGATTGTAAGGAGTCACATACTATGTAGCCGCAACAAAATTCTTTCTAGAAAACCAAGGTCATCCTTTGTCTCTGCACCTCTGCACCTGACTGGAATTGGTTGGGTGGAAGCTGCCAACATGGCAGTGGAAGATTGGACCATGTGATGGGCTTGTGGGTGTGGGGGCAAGATCTTGAACTTTCAACTGGGTGGGGAAAACCGGGGAGCTTTCAGATTCGGGTTTTCCCAGATGTGCCAACATGGCTCTCTTAATAAATTGAAACTTTGAGCAATACTTTGCCTTGGATTCTGATTTACTTTTGGATGCTATTTGGAACCCTGACAGTATGGTTTCATTAAGCTAGCCTACTTATCATCCGATTGTTTTCTGTCCCCCACATCTGATACAGATGTTGTTAATCCGATGATGTCTGAGATGGCATGATTCTTCTAGTTCATGTCACTCTTGTGTCTCAGGCAGTCAGGTGAAGTATTAGGAGGTCTTTGCCCAAGGACAGCTATAGGTAAGCCAGGATTCATACCCTGGTATCCTATGTGAAAAGTGGCTCTCTAACCACTACACTATCCAGCTGGCGCAGAGAGTGAGAGAGACAGATATACAAGCATACAAACCAGGATGGGCTTCAAAATTTCAGCAACAGGTTCTCTGCCAAGTTGCTGGGTCGGCATGGCCATGGTGGGTGTGGCCTAGTCAGCCTCCTGCACCACTGCAGGGAGATCATTTTCGCCTTTCCCAGGCTCCGGAGGCTTTCCTCAAGTCTCTGGGAGGGTGAAAACTGCCTATCCCAGAGGCTCTCCGGAGGCCCGTATTTCCCCCTCCCCGAGCCTCCGCACAGGCCCTGCACTTAACTTGCATCCAAAACAGGTGACATGGAGATTCCTGGGAGGGGAGGGGCAGGGTGGGTGGGGCCAGCCAGGGGAGGGATTTGGAGGTTCTCGAACCGGCCATAACGTTAGCTACGGATTCTCCCAAACTTGGGTGAACCCACCCCTGATACAAGCATAAATATTGGCCTTCTCTTAGCAATATTTCCTTGATCTTTCTGGAATTTTTTTTTTCTGTTTTTGTTTTTTGAACTTTAATAGACCATGTATAAAATGTTCCAGAACAAAAATAGTATATCCAGGGCCTCCTACCTAACCTTTGTACATGGATTGCATTCATACCTAACGGATAAACCATTTTAAAATAATGCTTTTGTTGCACAAGCTGTGGAGGCATAGAATGCGAAGCCGTAATGGGTTCCTGCATCACGCTGAGCTGAAGCCCGAGAGAAACGTAATGTAGCAAAAATGTGTGAACCAGGCAATAGAATAAATATAACTGATATTTTGCATTATTTATCCTCTTTTCAAAAAGATAAGACTCTACAAAATAATTAGGTTTTCTAACAGAGCAGGCTGGAAGGAAGGAAAGGCATTCTCCTGCTCAACAGTGTTTTGTGCAGAGTGGATGGGGCTGCATCAGCATTTAAAAAATGAAAAGTGGAAGCCTCCTAATGAGTTCTTTTGCCTGCAAAGATATCTGTCTCAGCTTGCTCCCTTCTGATAATAATTAGGATTTGTATGTACCAAGATCTGGATCAAGTTAGAGACGGCCAGATATTCGTAATTCCTCAATAAAATTTTTGTGCACCAGAAAGGTACAAATCAGTTTGAATTCTAAATCTATTTTTTTTTCTTTCTTCCCAACCATCCCAAAACCCTGTAAATAAAATTATGACTCCTGTTTTCTTGTAGCATCTTTTTCTTTCCTCTCACTGTTGTCAGCTTCCAAGTTCACTTGTAATTTCTTTGAAGTAGTTCCGATAAATCTCTTATGTTACAATTTGAAAGAGTAACCCACAACGCCTGTTTCCATTTTTAAATGGCCACCCAATTGCATTTGTAAATTCAATGTGTCCATCTCTTATTGTCTCAAGAGGGATTTGTTCATCTTCAGTAGTAACTCCTAGTTCTAGCAAAGTGTTAAAAAATTCAAGCCCTTCACAGGCCCATAAATCAGATATTTTCTTTAAAGTAGGCATCTTGTGCTTCGATAATAAGACTTCAGGGTTTTGTTTTACAGCTGATAATAAGACAGCTTTTCCACCAAGTGGTTCTTTCTATTGACCTTTTCAAAAAAGAAATGTTATTTCTTTCCATTTAAATATTTTTAATCTTTCCATTTTCTGCAAGACAAGCAAAAGTCAGTAAAATTCTCAGACATTTCTAAATAACAAACACCACCAAAGAGAAACACTTAACCGTATTTTTCAGAGTATAAGACACACCTTTTTCCCGCAAAAAAGAGGGTGAAAATCTGGGTGCATCTTATACACTGAACACAGCATTTTTGGCCTCCCGAAACCCCGCACCCTTTGCAAAAATGGACGCGCAGAGGATTTGGGAGGCCTGCAAAGTACTCCTGGGGAGGGCAAAAATGAGCAAAAAATGGGCCATTTTTTGCTCGCCTTTGTCCCACCCAGCCCCCAGGAGCACTCTATAAGCCTCCTAAAGGCTATGCGTGCCCCTTTTTTTGACAAAAAACAGCCCATTTTGGGGAGGTCTGCAGAGTGTAAAAACTTTTTTTTAATTTGCCTCTTCAGAATCTTGGTGCATCTTATACTCCGGTGCATCTTATACTCCAAAAAATACGGTACCTATATCTGAAGAAAGTCTTTTTTTTTTTAAACTGAAAATGAAATTATAATCCGAAACTGTGTTTTCCAATCTTGGCAACTTTAAGATACGTGGATTTCAACATATCTGAAATTTTCAATGCAGGCTGGGGAATTCTGGGAGTTGAAGTCTGCATATCTTAAAGTTGCTAAGTTTGAGAAACAGCCAGGGGTGGGATTCAGCCGGTTCAGACCAGTTCGGGAGAACCAGATATCAATTTTATTCTGGTTCGCCGAACTGGTAGTTACAAGGACCGGCTGACCCCGTTCACCCTGCCCTGCCCCTCCCAGGAGTCTCCATGCGGCCTGTTCATCATGCCAGGTAAATGCAGGGCCCGCGCGGAGGCTCTGGAAGGGTGAAAAATTAACTTGATGGAAGAGCCTGCCATCCTGTCACTCAACTCACTAGCCAAAGTAACCACCATTTCCATGACTCTCCCGAGGATCAACAGTCTGGAGGACATATGGGCTGATTTAAAGTTTCCTTCTTAAATCTGGAGGAAAAAATAAATCCAATACTCCCCCTCCCCCTCTTAGTAACTGTAGGGCAAAGCAATCTGTGATACCATCTCCAGTTAAACATCCATTTTTCCCCACTGGGAGCTTGAACCAGGCATGGGATTCAGACGGTTCGGGCCAGTTTGGGCGAACCAATAGCTCCAATGATCAGTTAGGGAGCGAATCTGTTCTCTCTGACAGTTAATTGGGCCCACCCACCCACCCCTGCGATTTACTTACCTATATCCTCTTGCGCGGCAGAGCAGATTGCCGTGCCACAACTGTGTTACTCCCCAGAAGTAATGTGGAAGGTAAGTTTTGTTAAAACTGCACACGAGTGCGCGCAAAGCATGCGATCACTGAACCAGTTGTTAAACCAGCAGGATCCTACCACTGGCTGCAACCCCTCACTTTTTTCTTTTAACCACAATGTTACAAGCCAATATTTTATCAGGTTGTATTTGGAAATCCCACAGAAGTTTAACCAGTTTGGTGTAATGGTTTAGGCTTCAGACTAGAAACAAAGAGACTGGGAGTTTATTCCAGACACTAAGCTAGCTGGATGATCTTGGGCCCATCACTTTCTCCTTGGCCTAGGAAGGAGACAATGGCAAATCCCTTCCGGAAAACTTTGCGGAGAAAACTGCAGGGGTTTATCCAGGTAGCCTCCAAGAATCAGACATAACTGAATGGAAGAAAATTATTCTCACGTAGCCCAGTGTAGGGATAATTTCGATATTGGATTTGTTTCAAGGTTCAGAATAACATCCCTTTCAAATACAGGTGGGCTTACTCAGACAGAAGCTGGACAGCTTACAAAAGTCGAAATATGAGATGGCTCAAAATTACGATGCCCAGCTCCAAGCCTTGAAAATCCAAGTAAGGAAAAAAGTCAGATTCCTATTTTACAGTGCTTGAAATATTCCAAGGTTAGTTTAGTGATTTGGAAAAATTATTACCTAATTTTATCCGTCCTGGGGGATTTTTATTCGTGGAATGAAAGCAATAGCAATAGCAATAGCAGTAGACTTATATACCGCTTCATAGGCCTTTCAGGCCTCTCTAAGCGGTTTACAGAGAGTCAGCATATTGCCCCCAACAATCTGGGTCCTCATTTTACCCACCTCAGAAGGATGGAAGGCTGAGTCAACCCTGAGCCGGTGAGATTTGAACCGCTGACCTGCTGATCTAGCAGTAGCCTGCAGTGCTGCATTTAACCACTGCGCCACCTTGGTCATGAAAGAGGTCATGAAAGAGGTCATGATGGAATCCTCATCAGCATTTGGGTTAATAATTTCCTATTCACCAAAATGTCGGCTAAATTTATTCTTTCCCTCCTCCCTCCAAAATTGGACTGAACTGTTTTTATCTATGGAGACTTGGTTTGATTAATTCGGAGGTTCCCAACCAGGGGCGCGAGACGATATTCCAGGGGCTGCGAAAACGTAGGTTTAGAAGTTTCAAAATTATAGTGTTATATGTATAATTATATGCATATAATTATTTTTAAGAGGTGCGAGAATATATCAAGTGGTCTAGGGGTTCAGGGTATAGAAAAGGTTGAGAACCTCTGGATTAATTGTTAATTATGGACCACAGCTGGGATTCACCCCAGCCTGTTCAGATAAAACCAATCAAGCCACAGTCTGAAGCCAGTCACTTCATTCTTGAAGCTCAAGTGCTCAAATAGAGGAAGTGTGGAATGAGATTGTGTGAAGGCAAGGTTTGCTCTGGAAAGCAATCCACCTACAATCCATATTTGGATTGTGCTTTAGGAAACTATTATATACGTCCACCCTGTTCCTCCGTTTGCCTGCACATTTTGGTGGCTGACATAACAACCCTTGAAAGGCAGCATCTAATTTTGTCCATTGAAATCCAGTCATTCCCATTCAACACTTGGAGTGTAAGGAATAGAGACGATGTTCTTTTGATAGGGTATCTGGGAGTAGGAAGTGCTGCACTGGTAGTCCTTGACTTACAAATATTCACTTAGTGACTATTCGAAGTTACGACGACATTGAAAAAAAATGACTTATTACTGTTGCAGCCTCCTCACGGTCTCCTGGTCAAAATTCAAACACTTGGCAACTGACTTGTATTTATGACAGTTGCAGAGTCCCTGGGGTCATGTGATCACCTTTGGCGACCTTCTAACAAGCAAAACAACTGCAATAATTCGCTTACCAACTGTGGCAAGGAAGATCATCAAAAGGGGGAAAACTCACTTAACTTTCTCACTTAGCCATGGAAATTTTCGACTCAATTGTGGTCGTAAGTCGAGGACTACCTGATTGTATTTCTCTCTCTCCTCTTGTATGCAATTCTTTCGCTTTCCCGGAATGATCACTGGCCATCTGAACAATGTATTTTCTGTGCCCTTTTGAGTGTAACCTGCCAGTGCTTGGACTCATTTTCTTTGACCCAGAATGCCATATTTAATTATCGTATTCTGAGACCCATATATGGCAAGACCAAATGATATATTTTACACAAGAACCTCACTTAATACATATGACTTTTTTATTGGTCTGAGTTGCTTAGCGGCAAGTTTAGAAGCAGAGTATTCAGGTAAGGGCATGAATGATTCTCTTTGAGAATCATTATTTGTGATCTAGATTTTAAAAAAAGTCCCCCCCCCCCAATGCTACGTTTTATCACCAAAGGCAAACACTCAAACACTCAATTTAAAAACTCAAAGAGCCAAAAGATCCTAACCGGAAGCTCCCCGTTCAATTCTGAAGCCGGTTCCCTCACCATAGAGTCTCCTCCTAGCATGGCGTCCTTTTTCCTCTACTTGTCCTAACCAGAAGCCCTATTCATTGTGGAGCCGACTGGCAACAGGGAGCCACAGCAGAGGGATGAAAGAGCCACATGCGGCTCCAGAGCCGCAGGTGGCTGACCCCTGACCTAGGGCCATGATGGTGAACTTATGTCACATGTGCTGGAAGTGGCACGCAGAACCATCTCTTTGGGTACGCCAGCCATTGCCCATTGCTCTTCCTGGTTCCGGCACATCAGCTGGTCTTCATGCACGAGGGAGCACCAGAAACCGGAAGAGCAGCTCCCTAGCGCGCATGCGCACACCGGGAAGCTGAGCTTCCGGTTTCTGGTCTTTGTGCATGCATGCGTGTCAGAAACCAGATGACCAGGTGACCGGCGCACATGTGCCCTCCAGAAACCGGAAGCTCAGCTTCCCGGAGGGGGCATGTGCGCCGGAGAATTGCTCTTCCGGTTTCTGGTGCTCCCCCGCCCATGTGCACACGCTCCCATTTCAGCACTTAGTGTCAAAAAGTTTCACCAACCCTGATCTATTCATTATTAACTCTCTTAAAGATTAGTTTATGCTAATTAACTCTTTGATTTTGAAGAAAGATTAAGCCTGCCTGCAGAAGATGGCGCTAAATTAATGCAAAACAGTTCCTACAAATGCTAGATAGAAATGCTTTTACACAGAGGGTACAATAAACCAAATAAACATTGTTTAGTCATGCAGTTAATCGATACCACAAACTGTGTGAAAGTTCACCTGTGTTCAGTCTTAACTGCTTAGTTGTAATAGCTGGTACAATTTAAAAAAAAAAAAAAGAAGCCTGGCTAATTATAATATTCAATCTTAACTGCCTTAGCCCATCCTGCCATCAGTTTTTAAGAAAGAAATAATATATTCTTGCCATTCATTTATTTTCAGTTTGCTAAGCTGACGCAAAGCTATGAAAAGTTACAGTTGCACCAACTAAAACAAAACAAAACTCACAGCGTGGAGAAATGCACGGAAAACCAAGAAGCCCCTTTCCCGATGAACAGCTTAAACCAGAAGTTGGAGGTAAGGATCTCTATTTGAAGTAGTGCTTCTTTCGCGAACCTTGTTGCACTCCAAGATCAAGAGAGGGGACAGGAAGGGAAAATATTATTATTTGCCTTTGGAGACCTGCACGAGTCAGTCTCCTTTCACCTTTAATCAGGTGGGGCATTCTTCGGATATGCCATGAGAAAAATTGATTCTAGCTTTTGTTTATTTTCTTTGGTTTGTAGGTTCAGAAAGTCAGGGGAAATTTCATATACCATATTTTTGGGAGTATAAGACGCTCCGGAGTATAAGATGTGCCTTAGGTTTTGGGGAGGAAAATAAGAAAAAAATCGGCTTCTGCATCCATGATCTTCAGCTGACACATGCTAACAAAGTCAGCCAATGAATAGGCATAGCAACTAAGTCAGCCAATGAGGGCTATTAAGACTCTGAAATTTGCTGGGTGAGCAACAAGGAGACAGGAAGGAGCCTGGCTTAGCCCAGAACTGAAAGTGAAACTGCTTGTGTTTTGCTTGTATTTACTGCTACCTTGGAAAACCTGCTTTTGGTAATGAATTGTATATTATTATTATTTTGAATCCTGCTGAATCAGTTACTGTGCTTTCTGAATGTGATTGCTGCTCCAAACTCTGACCAGCCACTTCAGCACTTATTGCAGCCTGATTCGGCACAGCTGATTGGCAGGTGGATCGGACTGTTGGAATACCCCCAATCAGCTGTTCCAGGCTGCAGGGATTGCCACAGACCTTCACTGCCTCCATGCCTTGCCTTTTCGGCCTCTGGTGGGGGTGGGTCGGGCTACATTCGGTGTATAAGATGCCCCCAAATTTTCACATTTGGGGGGGGAAGGATCTTTTACTCACAAAACTACGGTAACTTTTGATGGCAAACTGAGGGGCAAATGACGTGGGTTTTTGTCATTTGTTATCTAACATAGTTACTTTGCATTTTAATTTGACGTATTTTCTCTCTTTAAAAATGATGGCCAGATTTATTAGCATTTAACATTCCTAAACTGATAAGCAAGCTGCAGACTAGCTCCAGATAAGAGAAGTTTGTTAGTACAACCTGGGATCTGGCTTATCTCTTTCCTGAATACTATAAATATCCTTTTTCCTTACAATTACACCCCTTCTGACGGCAGACCTCATTTTAACGAGCATGTGTGATATGATGAGAGGCAAATATGTAACATGTTTGATTACATGTAACTGATTTCCTATGAAAAGGAGAAGCTACTTTTATTCTGTCCAATCAACTTTTCTCTCGCATTTTCTTTGTTGTGTTAACTATAAAAAGGAGAGGAACACGGAGCTCGAGGTTATCTTTTCCTTTTACACAGAGAGACCCCACTTTATCAGGGTACCTTAATAAAATGCTTTTAAATGATCTTCCAACTCAGTTGCTTATTGGGAGGGTAAACTGAGGCAGAACCTAGAGCCAGATTTGGCTTTCCAAATCAGAAGGATAAGCAACTGATTTGTGTCACAGGAAATTGACGTAGGAAGGTGTTTTTTTTTTTTTTTTTAGATTTTATTGAACATTTATATGCCGCCCTTTTCCCTGAGGGGACTCAGGGCGGCTTACAACAATGGGGGAAGGGAGTGCAAGACAAGACATAAAAGAAAAAAAAAGTGAGTAAAAAATTAACCATAAAACACAACATTCACTCAACATTCGGGCGGGGTGAGAATAAATCCTATCCCCAGGCCTGACGGGATAGCCAGATCTTGAGGGCTGTGCGGAAGGCCTGGACTGTGGTGAGGGTACGGATCTCCACGGGGAGGTTGTTCCATAGCGTCGGAGCTGCAACTGAGAAGGCTCTCCTCCGCGTAGTCGCCAGTCGGCACTGACTGGCGGAAGGTCTGCTTCTCCCACCTGTTCTAATTGCCCCTTTCATGGGCAAGCCACAGGATGGAGTAGAACAAGGGAGACACATGACATCAGGTGTACCATGACATCATACCATGACATTTGGTCACCACACTATAAAAAAAGATGTGGAGACTCCAGAAAGAGTGCAGAGAAGAGCAACCAATACGATTAGGGGACAGGAGACTAAAACATATGAAGAACAGATACAGGATCTAGGCATGGCTAGTCTAGTGAAGAGAAGGACCAGGGGAGACACGATCACAGTCTTCCAATATTTGAGGGGCTGCCACAGAGAGGAGGGGGGTCAATATATTTTCCAAAGCACCTGAAGGTCAGACAAGGAATAATGGATGGAAACGGAGCAAGGAGAGTTTCAACCTAGAAATAAGGAGAACTTTTCTGACAGTGAGAACAATCAACCAATGGAACTTGCTTTCAGAAGTTGTGAGAGCTTCATCAGTGGAGACTTTCAAGAAGAGACTGGATTGCCATTTGTCAGAAATGGTGTAGGGTCTCCTGCTTGGGCAGGTGATTGGACTAGATGACCTACAAGGTCCCTTCCAACTCTTAATCTGTATGATTTGGACAATGATCTCAGGAAGCACATTATTGTAGCATCTGCCAGACACCTATGGTCCTGTCTGATAACTTAAAAGCACACGAAGATACGACACGGACAGGGACTTAGACATAGCTATTTTTGGGAAAGGGGAAGGAGACCTCTCAGCTGCCAGTTTAAGTTGGAAACAACAGATTTATAGACTACCAATAAAGCAGAATTCAGGGTTGACATGAGGGGTCTCTTGGTGCTCTCTGAACTTGCTCGTTTTCTTGCAGACGTTTCATTACCCAAACTAGGTAACATCATCAGTGCCAGTAAGGAGTGGGGTGTACTCCCGCTTCTTACTAGAAAAGCCTTACCAGCACTGATGAGGCTATCTAGTTTGGATAATGAAACATCTGCAAGAAAGCAACTAAACTCAAAGAGCACCAGGGACCCCTTCAAATTTATATACCCCGAGTATATAAAAGATTGCTTGATACATTATCTGGGTATCTGTAGTTTGGAGGGAGAGATTCTATCAACAGATTCTAAGCCCAGGGAGACATTGATGAGTGTTGCTCACCGAGCTTCTTCATCCAGGAGTGTTTAATTGCTAATTTGCTGCTGGGTCGACTGCTGGAGCCGTCCTTGTGTCAGAGAATCTGCATTTTGCCAATGCAAAAATGTACACATTTCCCCAGAGCTGCTTCAAAAGACAATGGCTTCAGAAGGCAGCGCATGTATTTCTCTTCTCCGTGGCAGAAAGAGCTGAAGGAAATGCCCTTTTCAAAGGCAGCCTTGTCTTTTATTCCGAGAGGGATGAAAGAATAGCTTTTGCATTTGTTCCTAGCTTGAAAGCCAAGCGGGGAAGAGCTGTTTACAAGGCTTCTGAGGAAGCCAGAGAAAAGTGCAAAGTGGCAGAACTTTACTGCAGAAAAGAACGATAGAAAAACCCATTCAAGGGTGCGGTTTGAGTGTACTTGTCTTACGCTAGAGAGAATAAATGATGCCATTATAGATTCATCAAACTTATTTGAGCTGTGATACCGGAGGAGGCTTCTGGGTATTCCTTGGACAGCAGAGGTGATCAGCAAGCAAGTACTGGAGCACATAACACCAGACATGTCACTGGAAGAAAAGAAAAAATCCACAAAACTGTGTCTCACTTATTTTGGCCATGTCATGCGTGGGAATTCATTGGAGAAAGCAACTATGTTTGGGAGCGTTAGCGGTAAATGAAAAACCAGGCTGCCAAAGAACACGGTGGCTGGACACCATCAAGGCTGACATCAGCCAGAGCATAGAACAACTCAAAGAAGTAGCACAAGATTGGAAGATGTGGAGACGCCTGACCCAGAGAATTGCCAAAAATCAAAGACGACGGGATGGATAACATCATCATCATCATCATCATCCTTCCCCTGCCCATCATTATCCCTGCTGGATGTGGGTGTGGTAGTTTCTGGAATGATGTTCAAAATCTCAAAACAAATGTATTGTGAGAATTGGTCATTGTGTTGTGGCCCGCCGGCAGCCTGCAGAGCTGGCAGCAGAGTCGGACAGTGAGGAAGTGGGGGAGGAACATGGGCCAGTCCTGGAGTCTGGGGAAGGCTCGGACAAGGATTCTGTGTCAGAGGCAAAGATGGGGCCAAGGCCATCTGGGAGTTAGGTGTTGCCTCTGGAGTCTCCAGAGTCGGACATCAGCAAGGCGGAGGAACAGGGGAAGCCTGTTCCCAGCGCGCACATGCGCAGAGCTGCCAGAAGGCAAGAACAGTTAAGACAATAGGAACAACTCGGGAGTAAGGGTCGGCGGAGTAGCCCCTCCCATAAGACCTAAAGGAGAAGCAAAGGCATGTGAGCCTTTGCAGAAAGCAACTTTGTTCGTTCTAGTCAGTTTAAACTCTGAAGCTCCATTTTGACTCTTTGCTCTGTGTGGCCTTGCAAGCTAATTGCCAGTTAGATCTTTGGCAGCATTTCAAGGAAGATAAAGGGGGTACTTATCAGTTTTATCCCGAAGGACTGTGACAGACTACTGTCGGACTTTTTACAAACTATTTGTGACTCATTACAGGCTGTGAATGAATATAATTCACAGTATTTGAAATAAAAGGAAGGTTTGGGGGACTAAGCGTGTGCTTTTTACAGTATCAGGAAGCCTAGGTTGGAACACATTGGAGATGCCTTTTGAACTCCATTTGACGGGTATGTCAACCACCGTGGCTCTCTGTGTCATTGTCTCAACACACTGATAGCAATAGCACTTAGACTTATATACTGTTTCGCAGTGTTTTACATCTCTCTTTAAGCAGTTTACAGAGTCAGCCTATTGCCCCCAACAATTTGGCTCCTCATTTTACCCACCTCGGGAAGATGGAAAGCTGAGTCAACCTTGTACCGGTGAGACTCGAACTGCCAAATTGCAGGCAGCTGGCAGTCAGCAAAAGTAGCCTGCAGTATTGCACTCTAACCACTGAGCCACCGTGCAGTGTTTCGCTTAATGATCCTGGCAAAACAGGTTGTAAAATGGGGTGTGACTCGCTCAGTGGTGGGTTTCAAAAATTGTTCGAACCTACTCTGTGGGTGTGGCCTCCTTTGTGGGAGTGGTTTGCTGCCCATGTGACCGGATGGGAGTGGCTTGCCACCCATGTGACTGAATATGAAGATGCCGCTGACGCTTGTCAGAACCACCTTAAATTACCTCACACACAGCACTGGCATGCATAAGAGTATGATGTCAACTTGTTTTTTAAAAGGCATCTGGTTTGCGTTAAAACAACTTCAACACACACAATCTTCTGATTACACCACAAACGCAGTAGTCATCCTTACCTTACACAGAGGCACTGAGTTTTATAAATATGAGCATGATAGTGTAGAATAATCATATCCAAGGACCAGTGGTGGGTTTCAAAACAATTTGGAACCTCTTCTGTAGGTGTGGCCTGCTTTCTGGGTCCGCTGGTGGAACCTCTTCTAACCGGTTTGGTAGATTTGATGAACCGGTTCTACCGAATAGGTGCGAACTGGTAGGAACCCACCTCTGGACTCGCTTAACAACTAGTAGGAGAAGCAAGATTCTTTCTTAGCAAAGGAAATTCTGGATCCAATTACAGACTTTTTCCTGATTCTACTGACACAACCAATCTTCTTTTTCTTTCTGAAGTTTAGATTAGTGTCTCCTTCATTAGGATGTTAAATTTAAGAAGGTGTCCTTGTGTGAGAAGAACTGTGGATGTTCATATGTAATGATTGATTGATAGTTCAGAGAAGAACAACTAAGACGATGAAAAGTCTGGAGATTAAAACGTATGAAGAACAGCTGCAGGATTTGGGCCTGGCTAGTCTAAAGAGAAGAGGGAGGACATGATAGCAGTATTCCAGTATTTGACGGGCTGCCACAAAGAAGAGGCGGTCAAATTATTCTCCAAAGCACCAGAGGGCAGGACAAAAACCAATGGTTGGAAACTAATCAAAGAGAGAGGCAGCCTGGAATTAAAGAGAAACTTCCTAACAGTGAGAACAATTAACAGAGGAATAGCTTGCCTTCAGAAATGATGGGTGCTCCATCACTGGATATTTTTAAAAAGAGACTAGACAGTTACTTATCTGAAATAGTATAGCTTCTCCTGCTTGAGCAAGGGGCTGGATTAGAAGACCTCCAAGGTCCCTTCCAGCTCGTTCTATTCTATTCTATTGTAGTCCGACACACTCACATTCGTGTGATAAAATGGAGGATCTATCAATGCAATTGTTTGCAGATCCTTATTCGGTAAGGATGCCAAGGCTGTAAGACAGACAAACCAATAGGTGAGTAACGAATGGCCCAAATCTCATATTGTATATGAGCAAACACAAGTGGAAACACATTATCATGTCCAGTTGGGACAGGGGATCCTTAAGTATTTATCCAACAGAGTTATTCCTGGTGGCAAATAGATTATGAAGCGGAAACCTAGCAGGGATGTGATGAAATCATCAAAGCCCTTGCTGTGACAGGTCAGCAAGCCCCCTTCAGGAACAAAATTGTTCATGCCCCCTCTGACTTCAATGCCGGCATGGATAATTCCAATGAAAAGGCCCGCTGTCGACCCGAAGCGAGCCCCATCCCACCTACTGCCACTTGGGGATTGATTGCCTATCTTAGCCTAATGCTCTGTATAGCTTTCCAAGCGGGGGACCCATAAGTCCGATATGACAATATTTTTGAACACACGCAAGAGTGCCTTTATATTGGCATCACAACCGAACTCTGCTTCTCTGTGGGGTCCAACAAATGAATCACAACTAGAGGAATTGGACCCCAGCTTCATTGCTTTGGGCTGATGTACACGAACTAGGGCAAGCCCTTTGTTATTTGAAGGGCTGGTGGAGAAGGAACAATGACTCTGTGAAAATTCCTCTTTGTAGACCAAGTATTTTGAACACTTAAGGGCTAAGTGTAGTGAATGACGAAAAATGTGTTTTGCACCTAGCCAAGGTCTGTCTGTCTGCCTGCCTGCCTGCCTGCCTGCCTGCCTGCCTGCCTACCTACCTACCTACCTACCTACCTATCTATCTATCTATCTAAATGTGTGTGTGTGTTTTCCAGCATAGCTCTTGTATGCCTCGAGCAATCTCAACCAAACTTGGTACACAGATGACTTACTCTCTGGAAACACCCCTAACAGCCCTCGGGGTGTGTGTTCTGTTAAGATACAGCCTGTTGTGCCTTAAATTGGCTTCAACCGTACTGCCGTAAAATGGCTTCTACTGTACAGCGCAGTGCAATTGCCATGGTATCGGCTTCACATTATTCCACAAGGGGGCTCCCTCTGGTAAGAGAGAAAATCCAACATTAGAAATTACGTTTGGTCCGAAGATTTTCAACAAAATTAGGGCTTTTCCTGCCTCATACAGGAATGGGATAAATAAATACCCAGGCAACGCCGGGTTATCAGCTAGTTGGTAATAATAATGTATTATACAAGAACCTTTCAGTGCAAATGGCCCTTGATATTGAAGGTTGCACCAGTTGTTTGTTTTCGAGAAATATAAAGAGAAAAGGAGATATTCAATCATCTGATTATTATTTTTGTAATTTATTTATTTTTTGTGCCACTTTTCTCTTTCAGGAATTTAGAGCAAAATCAAGAGAGTGGGATAAGCAGGAAACGCTGTATCAAAATCATTTGGTTTCTTTAGATGCTCAGCGAAAATTATTGTCTGAGAAATGCAATCTGTTCCAGGTATCATTCTTTGCTTCTTCTCTGAGAGGAATTGGAATTAAATGAACTGTGAAGTCTAGATAAATACTTACCAGAATATATATACTCACCCACATCTAAGCCATAAAAATGAATATGTAGAGATACCTTTGCAAATGAGGTTCGTCACTTTTAAGCATTCCAGGAATGTGATGCTGTAGGAATTTTTTTATATACCGTGTTTCCCCGAATATAAGACAGGATCATATTTTCTTTTGACACCCGAAATAAGCACTTGGCCTTATTTTGGGGGAGATCTTATTATTTTTGAGGTGCAGGAGGCGGCAAGTGTGGTCACCTCATTGCTGCTGCTGTGTTGCATGTCACTGGGCCTGCCCCTCTTTTTGCAGTGGCCATTAATGTGACAGAAGGGGTACGGTGGCTAGGGCTTTGGAAGCGGCCATTAGGAAAGGGCATGTGGGGTGCATGCGGCATGTTCCCCCCTCTCTTCCCCCTCCTCCAGCCTCGCCTCCTCACATCATGTTGTTTGTGCGGCAAGCAACTAGATGAAATGGTGGGGACCTGCTGCTTTAAATATTTTTGGGGAGGGCTTATTTTAGCACATGCGCTCAAAAGCCCGATTGTGCTTATTATCTGGGAAGATCTTATTTTGGGGTAAACAGGGTGTGTGTGTGTGTGTGTGTGCGTGCATGCGTGTGTGTGTGTATCAGTGGTGATATTCAGCCAGTTTGCACCACTTCGGGAGAACCGGTTGTTAACTTTCTGAGCAGTTTGGTGAACTGGTTGTTGGAAGAAATCATTAGGGCAGAGAACCAGTTGTTAAATTATTTGAATCCCACCACAGACAGACAGACAGACAGACAGGCAGACAGATATATGCAGGTCTTGGCATATTCGGGTGTTGAATTTGAAAATTCCAGTCTGGATATCAACAATTGAAGCATTTTCATATCCAATAATATATAAAAAGGAACAAACAGTCAGATATATAGAATTATTGAATACAGAGGGTGAGCTCAAATCTGTTCAAGAGTTGAAACAAGAAGGGATGGAAATGAACTGGTATTCATATGTACAGATACAATCTAGATATAATGAAGATAGAAAAACTAAAGGTCTTTATAATAAAATGACTAAGTTAGACAAAATTTTAACAGGCACTGATGAAAAAGTAAAGATTGCCAGTATCTTGATGACGTTTCGACAAGGTCACACTCGTCATCTTCAGGCTGGTGCCTTTGGCTTCGTGCTTGTGCGAGCAAAGCGTGATCGGAGCTGCCGTCTTTCCATAAATATAGGTGGTGTGTGTGTGGAATGTTGGCTTTGTTGCTTTAAACGGATTGGTTGGCTGTGTTGTTACATTTTGATTGGATGATGGAATTGATGTTTGGTGAGGATGATTGGTGGTGGCGTCCTGTGTTGTTCTGGGTCTGGTGTCAGTTTTCGTGGCTGGGACTCATTTGTTGACTAGGGCTGGTTTCCAGATGTCTGGTAGATGGGAGGTATCATCACGTTTATTCATGTTGTGGGGTTGTTTCTCTATTTCGATGGCTTCCATAATTATTCTCTTGTTGAAGTGTTCAGTTTTGGAGAGTAATTTGGTTCCTTCAAAATCAATTTCATGTCCTGTTGCTTTAAGGTGCTGGAAAAGGGAAGAAGTTTATGGTTCCACCACAAAACCGCGAAGCCCTTATCCGCGCCGACATAAGTGCGGAGGCAAATCCGCGCCGTCCGAAGCACTAAGAAAAACTCGACCCTACCACGATGACATAACCGCGGAGGGCAAATCCGCGCCTTCCGAAGCACTCAGCACCCTAACCCTAACCCTAACCCTAAACCTAACCCTAAAGCAAACCCCTAAACCTAATCCTAACCCTTAATTTAAATCGGCTTTCTGCCGCTGCGCTGTTTTAAAGCGCACTTCTGTCGCCGCGCTGTTGTCGCGGCGGTGATGATGCGCAGTGATGACGTCGCGGCTTTAGCGACGCGGTTTTGTCACCGCTATTTTGACGAGCGCGGTTTTGTCCTGCCACGGAAGTTTATATATATACAAGCAGACAAATTACATTTTTAATAGCCAGAATCCCTTCAAATGCTTTTTCCACCAAGGAATGTCCCTATAACTCATACAAATAATGGAGATGGGGGGATGTTTCTACATTCTCTTCTTCCCTTTTTTTAGAACCGGGGCTACAAGCACACTAATGAAGCAGTACAACCATCCTCAACCAGTGGCTTCCGACAAACCAGGTGTTGCTTCTAAGTCATAAGTCAAAGATGGCAGCATTACACTCTGCATTAAATCTGCATTTCTTCCTCATTTGGTGAAAAATTAGTTGTTGGTGTATTCATCATAACCGAAGGTTCCCACCCCCTCCCCATGTGGTCTCATTTCTGGAAATCATTGGACACACATGGATACATTTGCTCTGTTAGAAGTTTAGGCTAGTCCAGGACTGAGAAATGATTGGTACTACAAGGACATCTCCTATAAATCTCCTAACCGAAATTTGCTTTAAATAAATAGACTTACAGTTCTCAAGTGCCAGCTTTCTATAGTGGCATAAATTTCGGTGTAGAAGAGAAATATCGTTCTTCCCAAAGCAATGAATTTCATGCAACTCTTTTCTTGGTTGTTGTTTTTTTCTTTTTCCTTCAGCAACAAGCTCAAAATTGTAAAATCCAAATACACTGTCAAAAGCTGAAGCAAAATGATGGGGGTCCTTGCAGCCAGTACAGAAACGAGCAGCTTGGGCTCCAAAACGGTGCTTTTACCGAGCCTGCTGATAGGAACAAATTCTTTATGGAAAAACTTGAATCGACCGTGAGTGAAATCGCGGTGAGCAGAAACAAACTACAAGAGGAAAACTTAAAGCTCCAACAGGAAGTAAAAATGTACCAAAGGAAATGCCAGGTAAAGACCAAGCTATTTGCTCGTATATTGTTTCTAAACAGTAGCTTTCTAATATTTTATGCAAATGATATTGGGTGCTGCTGCCAATCTAGAAAGAGTTGTGAGCCCATGAATGCTGATAGGACATATAAATGGTCACAGCTATGTACTAAGGATGCCACCAGCTTTCCCCAAAGAAAAGGAGTTTAGAATCTTTTGGATTGCATAGGTAGATCGATGTAAGTTGTCAATAATCAAGCTTAGATAAGATCTGTTAGATTTCAATGTAATGTGATTCCACATGTATACTGCTCTTTTTTTAAAAACTTTTCTTTAAAAATAGGATAGGCCAAGTATATTGACATGTAGCGGAAATACACCAAGGAGAGGAGGAGTGGGAAAGAAGAAAGATGGGCAGAGAGGGTGGGAGGGAAAGGTGAGAAGGAAGGGGGGGAGTGGATGTGGAGAGAGGAGTGGTAGAGGGGGAGGGGAAGTAGGGTAGAGGGGGATGATGGAGGGAAGATAGAAAGTTGGAGGGTGGTGGAAGAAAGAGGTATATGGAGAGCGGAAGAGTTATATTGGGTTTCTATTTTCTTGGGCATTGTTGACAAGAGGAATTGATGCAATTATTGTTTAATGCTATATGGCGTTGGCTATGTACAGTATACATGTGAGTGTATGAAAATGAAAATTTAAAAAAATGTGAAAAAAAAAAATAATCAAGCTTTCGATGGATGGATGGATGGATGGATGGATGGATGGATGGATGGATGGATGGATGGATGGATGGATGGATGGATGTCACCTCTTGTACGCAACAATTTTCCCCTTCCCAAAGTCTTAACTATGAAATAAGAAAGAATTGGGAAAACAGTAAAGTGTATTGAGAATTCAAAAGAAGAATCTGTGAGCAGGTGGAACCAGGAAGCTGGTCTATTTAAATCCTACAGATTACTCCTTTGGAGCCAGGAATGTTTATAATGCAATTTTTTTTTAAAAAAAATACCCCTCATATATATATTTTCCTGTGATGGAAAATAGAAGAGTTACAGCTGTCGCTAGATGAAGAATGCCTCTAGTTATAGCTAAGTCGTGTTGTGGGGTTTTTTTTCCCCCCTCCAACATTTTGTCCCTCATTACCGTTGCAATATTTCTGACTTGAGCAGTGTTTTCTCCTCTCTGTCCTGCAACCCAAATACAAACCCCATCAAGCATCACAGCACGCACCTGTTCAATTTACAAGAACAGTGCCTGGGTTTTTATCCATTTCAATCAGTGGTGGGATTCAAAACAATTCGCTATCGGTTCGGTGGGCATGGCTAGGTTGGGGGGGGGGGGCAACGTAACATCACTCACGCCCACACCCATTCAATCACATTCTCCCCCACCTAGCCACGCCCATAGGAAAAGGTAGGACAATTTTTAGGATTTTCCCCTATCCACCCCCACCCTCCCTTCGCTAGTAGCCCCCGTTTCCCCGCTTCCTCCCCCACCACCGCCTCTTTGGTTGATTACCTTCCGCGGCGGCTGATCCACTCCAGAAGGCAAGCTGGTGAGTTTTCGGCAGCCCCCAGCCAGCCACCGCTTTTGGGAAGCGGCTGACTAGCAAAGAAGCCTCCCAGCCACTGCCTCCAAGTGGACTTTCAAGGCAATGGGATGCGTACATGCGAAGACCAGAGGACTTTTCAGCGGCTTGTGGCCAGCCGCTGGCTGCTGACCTCTTTGAGAGCCGGTATGCGAAGAGGTAGCGCAAGGAAGCAGCAACCAGATGGGCGGGGTGAGCAACCGGTGACAGGAGGGGTGGCCATCGTTACCAGTTCTCCAAACTGGGCAAAATTTCTGCCACTGGTTCAGGTGAACCGGTGCGAACCGGCTGAATACCACCTCTGATTTCGATCCATTAAGAAACAGAAGAAAGCAGGAGATGTGCAAAATATTGCAGTCATAGTCAACCATTCAGTCGGGTCTGACGCTCAGCTATTCTAGGGATCATCACTCTTCATGCCCATGCTGGCATTTGGCATCAAGGCAACTCAAGGCCTCTGCCAAAAATAACTGTAGCTTTACTGCTTTTCCAGGAACCTCTACTAGGGACATAAACTTGCACACACATTATCATTTCACTTTATTGATTACTACTGGAAATGTGGAGAGATTGTCTTTTTTTTAATCAAGAGGCAAAGCTGCTAACAGCATCTCCCTGACTGCTGCAACAGTTTATTCCAGCCTCAAGGGATGAAGCTTCTCTTCCTAATAACCCAGTTAAGACAACTTTTCCAATATTCTCTTACCGTTTTAGAAAGATCTCTTTCTTTCCACAAATCAGGAATTCTCCGGAAAACAGATGTTCTCTCTGAATGGGAAACAGATGTTCCCTCTGAATGATCTGGACTTTTCTCAGATTCTTAGAAAGTTCCACATTTTAATTAGAGGCTGCTTAGAAGGATATTAAATCCATGCTTTCCCCAGGATCTCAGTTCACAACTTCACCCTCAGGTTTTGGGGGGTTTCTTTCCTCCAAAGGACCAACATTTTCTACCCCAGAATGAAGGGGAAAACTGGGGTATCTCTTTATGTACACGGTAGAAAGCAATTACTCATAAGAATGCAAACCTCTCTGCAGCTGGCAAGTAACCTGAAGTATTGAGATTTACAGTGCATTCAAAAAGTATTGAGACCCCCTTCACTTTTGTCAATTTTGTTACGCTGCAGCCTGATTCTACAGTTGTTGAAATTCATTCCCCCCCCTTCATTAATTGACACTCAGTGCTCAGTGACAAAATGAAAACAGGATTTTAGAAATGTCTGTAAATTTATTAAAAAGAGGCAAAAAAGGCCTCAAATTTAACTGGCATAAGTATTCAGACTAGGGGTGAAATCCAGCAGGTTCTGACAGGTTCTGGTGAACCGGTAGCGAAAATTTTGAGTTAGTTCGGAGAACTGGCAAATGCCATCGCTGGCTGGCCCCAGAGGGTGGTGGGAATGGAGATTTTACAGTATCCTTCCCCTGCCATGTCCACCAAGCCACGCCTACAGAACCGGTAGTAAAAACATTTGAATTTCACAGATTCAGACCCTTTGAAACAACGCTTGAAATTTAGCTCAGATACCTCCCATTTTTCTCGCTGACAAGTTTCTACACCTTGATTGTACAATGTAGAATTGGGCTGCAGGATTACAAAATTGCCAGAAGTGAAGGGGGTCTGAATGCACTGTATGAATGCATGAGGGACTCCATTCACAACCCAACAAGACAAAGGCTTTCTACCCAACTTTTAATCCAGAGAAAGTTCAGGAATTGACGTTTTTTCATTTCATACTTTAGAAAGACAGAGTGTAGCAAAGCCCGGATATCTCAATTTTATATGAGCTTTTAATGTCTTTTTGATATTAGGAGAGATAAATAAGAAAGGGAGAGGGAGAGAGAGGAAGAGTGGGAGAGAGGGGGGAGAGAGGGGGAATACACATAAAGCTGATATAAGTTTATAATGATAGGTTAATATTGTATAGGAATAAGTAATAAACAGGAGTTCCAAATGTGTGGCTTCCTTCTTCCGAAGGTGCTTTTTCAGGAGGCAACTGGACTTTCTTGTTTTTTCTTTGAAGATGTTTCGCTTCTCATCCAAGAAGCTTCTTCAGCTCTGATTGGATGGTGGGGAATGGTGGCGCAAATTGCTCCACACCAATTTGCACTACTCAGGTGATCTCCGAGGACACCGATAAATCTCCAAGTGGGCTCAAAGACTCTCTAAAAAGAATGCAAATGACCAGCTTTCTGCAAGGAGTATAAATCCTTCCATTCTCCACCATCCAGTCAGAGCTGAAGAAGCATCTTGGATAAGAAGCGAAACATCTTCAAATAAAAAACAAGGAAGTCCAGTTGCCTCCTGAAAAAACACCTTTGGGACAACCATGACCTGGGTGACTGAGAATCTCTACAGACTTCCCTCTTCTAGGGATGTCTCCTAACTGAGTTAAAATGCCACCACATATACTGGGATCAATAAAAACATGTCTCCATCATGAAATTGGCAATCCCTATTTTCAATTTTGTTCTCATTGCCTCTGTTACCAGTCATTGCCACTCACCAGAAAATCTTGCAGATTATATCTGGGTGAGGGGAAAAAATAAAGTTCTCTGCCCAACTATTCTCCGCATCTCTTCAAATCTCAGTTCATAAGGTACCTTTAGGGGAGCAATGTGAGTAAAGTGGTAGAAAACATATATGCAGTCTGTTGTGTGGATCAATATGTGATTGAGTTATTGAATGTAATATTCTGAAGTGCTTGTTGTGACTCAGCCTTAGCAGAAACAAGAAACAGACTCCTCGTCACAAGAAAAAATCCCTCTTTATCTATCTCTTGTGAATAAATTGCATTCATACATCGAAAAGTCCAGGCAATAGTCCTTCAAGGAATTAACTGCAGTATAGACCTTATCAGTTCCTTGCGATAATTGCAAGGCAGTGAGCTCCGACCTAGATGAAAGGCTGAAAATTAAGTTCTGGCAAGCAGTCTTTGTGGCATGAAACACAATGAGCAAAATCTCCAGAAATACGAACTGTTGTCTCCTACAACAACCACTCCCCTTTCCTTCTATTTATTCCCCAGGCAGGGGGTGGCATTCAGTGTCCACATTTGCTTTGCTTCCCGAGTCGACTCCTTGTCCTCCGTTGTTCACCTCTCCTAACTGCTCTGTGCATATGTGCATGTGGAACAGGCCCAAGCTATTCTTCTTCTTCACTCATCTCAGCCTCCAAAGGCAGCTGCCTCTCCGGTGGCTGGGAAATGCCAGATGGCCCTGACTCTATCTCTGCATCCAACGCTGAGCATCCATCAGAACCTTCCCGAGGCCCCAGCACTGGCCCAAGTTCCTCTTCAACCTCCTCCTCATCTGAGTCTGCTGCCAGCTCTGCTGGCAGCTAATGGGCCACAACAATGCTTTTCAGACTATCCAGCCCCATCGTCTATTACGACTGATATACCTGTGCATAGCACATCCTTCATGTTAACCATATTGTTGTAACCGGGACAGGAGTTTTTCATGTGTACTGAACCAGTGCCAGCTTCCTTAGAAGGAAATATCTCAAAAAAAAAAGCCCATTTTATTTCCGAATGCACAAAGGCTTGCTTTCAGCGTTCCAAATATCATCCAGAATTAAATCAGAGTTCAAGGCAGAGCTTTCCTCAAAGTTCCAATTTATTAAGAGAGACATGTTGGTACATCTGTGGAAACCCCAAATCTGAAAGCTTCCTGGGGTTCCCACCCAGTTGAAAGTTCATTCTTTGTCTCTGCACCTGTGCACCTGGGTGGAAATGCCAGCATGGCAGTGGGAGATTGGACCATGTAATGGACTTGTGGGTGTGGGGGCAAGATCATGAATTTTCAATTGGGTGGAAAACCCTGGAAGCTTTCACATTCGGCGTTTCCACAGATGTACCAACATGTCTCTCTTAATAAATTGGAACTTTGAGGAAAGCAGCAATAGCAGTTAGACTTATATACCGCTTCATAGGGCTTTCAGCCCTCTCTAAGCAGTTTACAAAGTCAGCATATCGCCCCCACAGTCTGGGTCCTCATTTCACCCACCTCGGAAGGATGGAAGGCTGAGTCAACCTTGAGCCGGTGAGATTAGAACCGCTGAACTGCAGATAACAGTCAGCTAAAGTGGCCTGCAGTACTGCACCCTAACCACTGCGCCACCTTGGCTCAGTGAAAGATCTGCCTTGAACTCTGGTTTAATTCCGGATGATATTTGGAACGCTGACATTAACCCGAATCTAGTTCCGGTCAGGTGCAGAGGTGCGGAGACAAAGAATAACCTTGGGCTTCTAGAAAGGAATGTTTTACTTTGACCACAACACTTTCTGCAATTCTACGCCTTATTATTCCCCCTCCCAATTACCCCACTAATGAAACAGCATAGTCAAATAATAGAAAGTGTGGCAGGACAAAGATCCTAAAAGGAATATGACTGCAGGCCTGACATTTGCAGCTTGCTTGCTTTATTTCTAAGTGATCTTCCTGCAGAGAGAACCTGGCAACTCAAAATTTTATAGGGGTGATAAAAAAAAATGAAACCTACTTTCCAAATGAAAAAGAGTCTTTGGTTCCATGGAATATCAGCATTAAACGCCATGCGAAAGAGCTCTGAATGTTACAGAGTGGTAACGGCAAGTTGTCAGCGAACAAATAAATTGAGTGCGGTGTTTGCGTTTATTTAGAACACTGAAGTCAGGCTCCTGGAAGTGAGGAATGAACTGCAGTCTCGGGAAGACCTCCTAAATATGGTGGAACTGGAATGCCAGCAGTTGCGAAAGGAAGTGGCCAAAATCGAAGAATATAGAAACAAAGAAGAAAATCAAGTGAAGTAGGTGTTGAAACTGTACCCCTATACTTCAAAAACTGGTTCCATGCTTTCTACATGGCAGTAGAGGCATGATCTTCTCTAGGCCGGCTGGGAAGTAAGTCTCAGTAGCTTAAAGGGCGCTTACTTTTAAGTAAGGAGGCAGAGCTTTCTAGTTGTGATCAAGCTATATTTGAAGTGCCCAATACAAATAAAAGCAAATTGCCTTTTTTTCAGTGTCAATTAGAATGGTTTATACCAGCGGCCCCCAACCTTTTTGGGACCAGGGACCGGTTCCGTGTCAATAGCATTAACACTTAGACTTACATACCGCTTCACAGTGCTTCACAGCCCTCTCTAAGTGGTTTAGAGAGTCAGCCTATTGTCCCCAACAATCTGGCTTCTCATTTTACCCACCTCGGAAGGATGAGTCAACCTTGAGCCTGGTGAGATTCGAACTGCCAAATTGCAGGCAGCTAGCAGTTAGCAGAAGTAGCCTGAAGTACTACATTCTAATCACTGCACCACCACGGCTCTTTATTATAGTGAAGCTTTATTTGCTTCTAAAGGTGATCAGGTTTTGTGCATGCGCAACCGTCCCATCCCCCCAAAAGATTGGGGACCACTGCATTAAGTAATTTCCACCTCTACCACCAGTCTGGAACGAGGAGAAAATTTCTCTATTTTTATAGTATATTAGCCGATAGCCCAGTGTTGCCCCGGTATTTATTTATAGGGGGGATGTCCAGAGCAAACATGATTTCTAATGTTGGATTTCCCCCCCTTACCAGAGGAAGCCCTCTTGTGGAGTACTGTGAAGCTGATACCATGGCAACTCCACTGCGCTGCACAGTAGAAGCCATTTTATGGCAGTACAGTAGAAGCCAGTTTAAGGCACAACAGACTGCATCTTAACAGAACACACACACCGAGGGTGTTAGGGATGTCTTATCCCCACAGTATTTTTCTCCAGAGGGTAAATCAAGTAAACTAGAATGGTTTAAATTAAATTAAACTAAGTTTGGTTGAAATTGTTTGAGGCATTCCAGAGTTATGCTGGAACACATACATACACACACATACACACACAGAGCCATATATACGTGTGTGTGTGTGTGTGTGTGTGTGTGTATCCTGTGTTGAGGTTTTAGTTACATTGATCATCAGGAGGCAGTATGTGACTGTTTTAATTCTTATAGGCGTCATCAGGGATATATAGCCGGATTTTATGAAAATATTAAACGATTACTGTCCTAGCTATAAATATTGTACAGAGACTTAAAATGTGTTCTGTATACTAAAAAAATACAACAGGAAAATAAGTGAAGAAAATGTACTTTGTTCAATATAATTGATGTTGCCTTTTAGCAATCATTTTTGTAACATCAGGTCTTGTATCCTTTTATACTTACAAAAATGTATTTTTATTGTAAATATATTCCTGTGACATATGAATACATGGGGAGGGGGAAACCCTTGAGAAGAAAATTGATGAATCACATTCATTGTAGGAGGGGGAGAAATCCTCTGACTTGCTCAGACACTGGAAATAATCAGATCTTCCCGAGAGACATTCTCCATATCTTCTCTGGTTTTTATTTAAATATTTTTTTTTCTGTAAAGACAAATGCTTTGGGCGAGGAGCTTGAAATGTATATATATTTTAATAGGCTCCAGTCAGCTTATGCACAATGCATCAAGGATCTGGAAATAAAGAAAACTCAGATACTTATTCTGGAAAGGCAGCAGGACAATCTACAAAAAGAGCTAAATGAGGTATTATTATTTTATTTATTTATTTATTTATTTATTTATTTATTCATTCATTCATTCATTCATTCATTCATTCATTTATTTATTTATTTATTTATTTATTTATTTATTTATTTATTTATTTATTTAGAAGATGTACCTCAAAAGGTCTTGTAATCAGTATTATTTGGGATGATGTAGTTATGGCCAGGTTTCATCCTAGGTAGAGGCAGATATTTCTTTCTCTGGGCACACTGAGAATATATCTGCTGGGGGAAAAACTCTGCATTGGCGACAGGAAAGGCGTCTGGCCAGTAAACCCTCAGCTCCATTCAGTTGCCCAGGCTACACCTCACAAGGGATTATGGGGTCCTTAAAAGAGGATGATGTAGTTAAGGCCAAATAACTGCCTCAAACTGAGAAGCATTGTAGCTGGAAAGTGTTGGAGTGAACATGGTAGCCACATTTGGTGGTTTCCTTGATACTGACTTTTAATTTAAAAACTAAGATCATGGCATCCGGTCTTCTCAATTCCTGGCAAATACCATATTTTTCAGAGTATAAGATGCTCCGAAGTATAAGACGCACCTAGATTTTGGGAAGGAAAACAAGGGGAAAATATCTGCCTTTGCCTCTCAGCAATTTGCCTCCTTGCAACAAACAGTACAGACAATATACACTATTTGTAGTGTTATATTTCAGACTATATTTGCACCGATGCTGTTAAAATTGATGTGCTTTCTGGAAGTATAGTTATTCTCTGCTAGTTAAAGAATAGCACTTTTTAAAACAATAGCACGGGGCCTCTTCAGATCAAGCATTTATTTTAAAAAGCTTCATCATTTTGTTAAATTGTCTAGAATAATAATAAAGCACTCTTTAAAAAATCAGTCTAAAAATTTGAACATTCTATAGGCATTTATAGTTGTTGACTTACCTCCTTGCAGCAAACAGCCTGATTAGCACAAGGAAAAAAATCTGCCTCCCAGCAATTTGCCATGTAGAGCAAAGAGCTAGTTTCACTTTCAATTTCTCCCGATCATCAGCTGTTACAGGCTGCAGGGATTGCTATAGCTTATTGAAGCCTCCGCAAGCCCCCATTTGCTGCAAAGAGGTAAATTGCTGGGAGGCAGAGGCCAAAGGGTTGGGGCTGGTTCTACATTCAGTGTATAAGACGCACCCAAATTTTTACACTCTTTTAGGGGGGGGGAAAGGTGTGTCTTATACTCTGAAAAAGGTTCCACCACAAAATCGCGGAGGACAAAATCGCGCTCGACGAAAGCGCGCATTTGACGTCATCACAGCGCGACGAAAACATCGCGCTGTGATCGGAAAATGTAAAAATAAAGCTAAAACCTTACCCTAACCCCCCCAAACCTAACCCTAAACCTAACCCTAAATCTAACCCTTAACCTAACCCTAAATCTAACCCTAAACCTAACCGTTAACGTAACAAAAAACCTAACGCTAACCCTTAACCTAACGCTAAACCTAACGCTAACGCTCTAAACCTGACCCTAACCCTTAACCTAACCCTAACCCTAACCCTTAACCTAACCCTTACCTTTATGTGAATCGGCTTGCTTTAATTTTAATTTTATTTCAATTTTTAATTTTTTTCGTCGCGCTGTGATGACGTCACATGCGCGCTTTCGTCGAGCGCGATTTTGTCCTCCGCGCTTTTGACGGGTCACGATGAAAAATACGGTAAATGGGGAAGAAATGGAGGTAGTGACAGATTTTATTGTTCTGGGCTCCAGTTCGCGGGCTCAGAAACTGGTTCAGGGGTGTGGCATGCCTGGGTCGCTGCCAGTTCCAGCGACCCAGACCACCAAACCATTACCGGTTTGGCCAAACCAGTCCGAACCGATAGGAACCCATCTCTGGTCGGAACCCTGAATCTGTTGGTGGCAAAAAGTCTGTAGAGATTCACAGCCATCCAGGTCATGGTTGTCCCAAAGGTGCTTTTTCAGGAGGCAAAGATCCCAAGCCCCTTTGGGACAACCATGACCTGGATGACTGTGAATCTCTACAGACTTTTAGCTGTACAATTGGGGATGAACAGCCTTTGAATGGTGTGGGAGTAGGAATGGATTTCCAGGGGAAGAAAAACCACAGACTAAAGGAACCATTTGTACCACTCAAGTGACTCTGAGGACACAGATAAACCAAGGTGGCGCAGTGGTTAAATGCAGCACTGCAGGCTACTTCAGCTGACTGCAGTTCTGCAGTTCGGCTGTTCAAATCTCACCGGATCAGGGTTGACTCAGCCTTCCATCCTTCCGAGGTGGGTAAAATGAGGACCCGGATTGTTGGGGGCAATATGCTGACTCTGTAAACCGCTTAGAGAGGGCTGAAAGCCCTAGGAAGTGGTATATAAGTCTAACTCCTATTGCTATTGCTATCCAAGTGCTTCAACGACCCTCTAAAAAGGATGCAAATGACCAGCTGCCTGCAAGGAATATAAACCCTTCCATTCCCCACCATTCAGTCAGAGCTGAAGAAGCTTCTTTGGATGAGAAGGGAAAGGTCTTCAAAAGGGGGGAAAAAACAAGAAAATCCAGTTGCCTCCTGAAAAAGCACCTTTGGGACTATTGGGAAAAAGAGATAATTCCTTCTAGATCATGTTTTATGCTCAATATCTCTTTACCGTGGGGTGGACTTTGGGAGCGACATAGAAAATGCCATAAACATACTCAAAGGTGTAGCAAAGCTTGGCTGTTCTGAATCAAGTCATTTTAAATTCCTGTGCGCTTCCTCTGTACGGGTGATGTTTTAAGAATAGACCGCTCCAAAAGTCACTAGCGGGTGACAAATGATACCCTATGAAAAGCCAACTCTCATTGTTCCTTTTTGGGTCACATTGGCTGCAGATAAGCGTCCAGCTTTCTCGGGAAGCGCAAGCCCATCGCTCCGAGGTGGAGAGACTGAGGATGGAAAACTCTAGCTTGACAGAGGAGCTTCATCAGAAGGAAATTACTATAGCAACTATTGTGGAAAATGCCGCTGTGCTGGAAAAGCAGGTACAAACAGAGCTAGAGATAAAAGAGAAAATATTAGCAAAACAGGTACGCGGCGGGAATAAAACATGGCTGAGGTCATTTGGTCATTGGGGAGATCAACACCTATTGGCATCTGAAAAGCTGCTGCTTTGAAACCAAAATATGTGATCCGTTGATGTCAAGAGCAAAAACGTACAGGATCATAAAAATCTGGACTTTATATTATTCCAGAATAAAAGCTTTAAAGCAGGGGTCCCTAACCCCTGGTTTGTGGTCTGGCACTGGGCCGCGGCATGCTGGAAATCAGGCCACGCAAACACGCAAACCCTATGCCATTTCAGACAAATGGCTATCCAACATCTTCTTAAAGTCTTCCAGTGTTGGGGCATTCACAACTTCTGGAGGCAAGCTGTTCCACTGATTAATTGTTCTAACTGTCAGGAAATTTCTCAGTTCTAAGTTGCTTCTCTCCTTAATTAGTTTCCACCCATTGGTTCTTGTTCTACCCCCAGGTGCCTTGGAGAATAGTTTGACTCCCTCTTCTTTGTGGCAACCCCTGAGATATTGGAAGACTGCTATCATGTCTCCCCTAGTCCTGCTTTCTATTAAACTAGACCAGTGGTAGTCAATCTGGTCCCTACCGCCCACTAGTGGGTGTTCCAGCTTTCATGGTGGGCGGTAGGGGTTTGCTGTAACTCTGCTTTATAAATTTTATAAAGTAAAGTTACTTCCCTACTTTATAAATCACCATTACTGTGGAACTGGTGGGCAGTTAGAAAATTTTACCACTACTAGAAATACAAAAGTGAGCGTTAGGTATAAAAAGGTTGACTACCCCTGAACTAGACATACCCAGTTCCTGCAACCGTTTCTCATATGTTTTAGCCTCCAGTCCCGTAATCCTCTTTGTTGCTCTTCTCTGCACTCTTTCTAGAGTCTCGACATCTTTTCTACATCGTGGCAACCAAAACTGAATGTCGTATTCCAAGTGTGGCATTCAGTATTTGGAAGAGCCTACATCCTACAACAATACCCTTTAACGCCGCCAAACATTGGCCTCTCCCAGTTCCTTGGGAAGGACTTAGTAGGTGGATTAATATCAGAGAATAGAGCTGGAAGGGACCTTGGTGGTCTTCTAGTCCAGCCCCCAGCTCAAGCAGGAGACCCTACACCAGTGACGGCTAACCTTTTTGTTGTTGCATGCCGAAAGTGCACCCACACCTATAATGCAATGCACATGCAACACGACCCTCCCAGCGCTCCCCCCCTTGCATATGCGTGACCCTCCGCTCCCCCCATGCCCCATTTTGGGTCTAGAAGGCCTTCCTGCAGCCTCCTGGGACCAAAAACGCCCCCCCTATGCTCCACCCCGCTCCCTGTGCATGTGTGTGTGACAGCCCACCCCCGTGCATACACATGCAACCCCTGGGTATGCGCGCACAGCCCCCGTCCCTCCCACACATGCACGTGCAGCCCCAGTGCATGCACATCCACGTCCCAAATGCTCCTCGCACCCAGGCATGTGCAGCAGACACCAGAAAATCAGCTGGCTGGTGGGAGCCGCGCACGCATGCGCAGTGGAGCTGAGCTGGGGCACAGAGTTTCGCCATCATGGCCCTATACCATTTCAAACAAGTGACTGTCCAGCCTCTTCTAAAAAAACTAAGTATAAAATAGGTCATCGAAATATAGCATGTGTAAAAGTATGTAGAATAATGATTAAAATTAAATGACATTTTTTTAGTATCTGGCCATATCCACACCATTTTGTCCAGCCAGTATGAGATCTTTCTCTGTACAAAACAGAATAATAGAGTTGGAAGGGACCTTTGAGGTCTTCTAGTCCAGTCAGACAACTGACTGCCCAGTCTCTTAAAAACCTCCAGTGATGAAGCACCACAGCTTCTTAATATATAATATTAATATATTATATATGTTATATATTATTTATTCTCTATAATATTAAAAACAACAGCTTAAATGTCTAGCTGACTGTGCAACCCACCATAATAATAACTTTTCCGCTGTTTGCCTTTGCTGTTTTCTGTCTTCCAAACATTCAGCTGGTTGGTTTCTTTGTTTTAATCCCTGCCTTTATTATTTTTGTAAATAATTCAAGGCAACATACATTATATTGCTCCATTTCTGCAAGGGAGGGATAGCTTTGAACATCAAGTTTTTCCTGGGTTTATTTCCAATAATGGAGAATAAGGGGAAGTTTAGTGAGTTTCTAGACAGACAGACAGACAGACAGACAGACAGACAGACAGACAGACAGACAGACAGACAGATGACTGTATGTATGTGTGTGTTCTAGCATGATTCTGGAATTGAGCAATTTCAACCAAACTTGGTACACAGATGATTTACTCTCTGGAAACAAATACTGTGGGGGTAAGACACCCCTAACACCTCTCGGGATGTGTATTCTGTTAAGATACAGCCTGTTGTGCCTTAAAATGGTTTCTACCATACTGCCGTGAAATGGCTTCTACTGTACAGCTCAGTGGAGTTGCCATGGTAACAGCGTCACAGTACTCCACAAGGGGTCTCCCTCTGGTAAGGGGTAAAAGCCAACATTAGAAATTACATTTGATCCGGGATTATTTTTGAGGACAAATGTATGGATTAGGATAAATAAATACCCGGGCAACGCCAGATTATCAGCTAGTTTATTTATAAAAATATAGACTGAGCATAAAAACACATAGAGAGCTTAGTCTACAGATTGGGACCATCTGGCCCAGATGTTCTACGACATTATCCACAGCTGTATGCATTTTTTAAATGCTGGGGCAGAGAAATGTATGCATAATCCAGCCAAAATGAAGCCTTTTCAAGTCTCACCGATTTTCAACCAAGAGAGGAAATGTTGCTTTGCTCCCTATTTTTGAAACTGGCAAAATCTAACTCTTTTTTTTTTTCCCCCAAGTCCTCACTTTGCCTCTTAAAATATGCTACTTCGTCATTCCTTTTCATCAGTAGTATGGCAGGATTTTATTTTTATTTTTTTCTATAGAACTATGGCAGGACTTTGTTGTTGTTTTTTCAAAAAGACCCAGAACACAACTCCGTTGCATTTTTATCTTCATTTCATCGTTTGTTAACATTTAGCCCTATAGAAATTTTGAAAGGACCATTTTGCGTTTGCCTCTGGTGAAGGCGTAACTCGAGGTAGCATTTTAATGAAAATATTTACAGCTCCGGCAGCCTTCAAGCTTTTTTTCGTGTGCTGCTTTAAGGCCTTGAAGGCGAGCGATTTTAAAAAAAACACGGAGTGCTTTTTTTTTTTAAAAAAAAAAACCAGATACAGCCTTGAATGCAAGGTTCATTGAACACGTATAATATGTTGTTTTTGTGTTCTCCAGGCTATTATCTTTTCTACCGATTTGTCTTGCTTGCCGCTTCTAGAGGCAATTCTATTGCTATTATTATTTACAATAAACGCTGTATGATTACAAGTGGTGTGTGTATGTGTGTGTGTGTTTATGTGTATGTTACCTTGTGCCTGTTCCTTTGTAGAATTGCATCAATTCAATTATACCAGCATTATAAATAAGCGATTTTCCCCTCCTACCTTCTACCTACGCAGACAATGGATTTATCAACGAAAGAGCACAGGACCTGTTTCGATCCTGCTGGTACGCTGGAGTGTAAAAATGGAAGGTTACGCAAAGAACTTCTTAAATTGCCGAGGGACCCAGACATGCCTTCCTTGGCAAATGCCTTCGCCTACTTTGGAACGAATCATGCCAAGCCGGCCTCTCTGAAAATGCCAGCAAAGGAAGAGAAGTAGGTACATGACCATGCACAAATCATTCTACTTTAGCTCTTAACTTTTTTTTTTCCTTTATTTTGATTTTCTTTGGGTTTTTTCTTTCGTCCTCGTCGGAAAAGCAAAGAGATGGGTGGTGCGGTCAACTGCGTTGTCTTCATTCTTAGTTCAGTTTTTGACGCCCGCTATTTTCATTATATAATCCAAATCCTTTGATTTCTGTTCCAAGGAGATTCCATACCTCTGATTCAGTCTGAGGGCACAGACAGCAATAGCACTTAAAGTTTAAAGTTTAATAACATTTATATGCCGCCCGATCCCGTAGGACTCCGGGTGGCTTACAATACAAAAATAATCAAAAAAGAAAATAAAATAAAATACAGAGAAGAAAAATAGATATAAAATACGATACATCATGCACTCCATTCTGAATGGGGCTGGACCGTATTTTGGGGTCAACAGCCCCAGGCCTGCCGGAACAGCCAGGTTTTAATGGCTTTCCGGAAGGCCGAGAGAGTGGGAAGGGTCCGGATCTCTGCGGGTAGATCATTCCACAGGGCCGGGGCAGCTACAGAGAAAGAGACTTATATACTTAGACTTATATACCGCTGTACAGTGCTTTATAGCCCTCTCTAAGTGGTTTTACAGAGTCAGCCCATTGCCCTCAACAATCCGGGTCCTCGTTTTTACCCACCTCGGAAGGATGGAAGGCTGAGTCGACGTTGTGTCTGGTGAGATTTGAACCCCCACTTAACCACCTGCACATCTTGGGGTTTCCACAGCAACTGGGACTCCCCAGGTTTGCTATCATTAAGCAGTGACATCACACTTTAGGATGAAACTCACTCTCAGAGATGGCAATCCCAGTATCCCAATACCTGCATTGTCCTTGCCTTTAGCAGAGTTTTTTTGCATGGGAGGCGAGGGACTATAAAAAGCTTGTTAACTTGAAACATACTTTCTTTATCTTTCTAAAAGTGTGAAAGTCTAGAGTAGTGCAAGAAGATGTCTATTTGTAAAACTCGGAGAAACCAGAACGACGTAGTAGATTGGAATGAAGGTAGTCTGGTCTCGTGGAGTGAAGTTGATGAATAAAGATACAGGTTTAACTATAAATGAAAGAGTTAAAATACGTGTCAGCAATTACAAATTAGATTAGTGCTTATTAAAATAAAAATTTATAGGTTGATGCAACATTGTAGGATGTTCTGAATGAAAGCCATCCAGGAGAAGAACGTTTCTGATAAGAAACATGAATATGATTGCAGATGGGTCAGCAGGAATAAAATGAATCTGTCAGCCTTACAAGTAATGCACCCATAGAAAGCAGAACTCCATGGCAGGTAGATTCCTCAAAAGAACAATTTTATTGGATACATCATATTGGCACAACTGATGAAAACTGACTCTGAAAGTTCCCACGTTTTTCACCTAGTTAAAAGAAAATGTTTTCCCCTTTCGCCAAGTCATCAGTCACATGGTTCAATCGAGGTGCTGGAAAGTTGCTTGGTTACTTTGCTCCTCTTCTCCCAGCCTCCTGTTGGAATGACCTTGGTTCCCACAGGAACACTTTTTGTTTTGACTACAAAACCTCAGCTAACTATTTCCCTCCCCCTCCCACCTATTGGCAGCCCTGAAGCCTCAGGGTTCATTTCTGGGTTGGTAGGAACCACAGAAAAAGTAATTGAGCTGTTAGGAAACCCAAGAATGAACAGTCATGAATGAAAGCTACATATACAGTACACGTCCCAGAATAATGTCCCAGGACCAAATCTGGATTGGTCAATGGGACCAGAGATGTAGACTTTCAGGTTTTTGGACTCATGCTGGAGCCCATCCTGGGGGAACTTCTCTCTCACCATAGATTCTGATCAGTGGTGGGTTCTGGCTCCTGTCGCAACCGGTATGCTGCGCATGAGGCTGGGCGTCCTCGTCTGGCACGTACGTATGCGCACGCCACTGCCCTGCGACACCCAGCTGCTCAGCAGAGGTCGTGCAAGCACAGCATGCTGTTCACGCATGCGCAATTGGTCCGGTTGCTTCAAAAACAGGTAAGGAATGTGATTGGGTGGGCGAAACGAGCCACCGTACCGGTACGGTGGCCTCTGCTCCCGGCTACTACCGGTATGGTTGTACTGGGCCGCACCACCCGAAACCCACCACTGATTCTGATGAGAGAGAAGTTCCCTGAGGATGGGTTGCTGCATAGTGATGGGTTACGACCTGGTACAGGTATACCGGTGCCTGCTGGGAGCACCGGGTACCATTCCGGTTTGGTTCTCTGGAGGGCCCACCAACCTTCCCGCCCTTACCTGTACTCCTTACCTGTATTTGAGTCTTCAGCGCTTCTGCGCATGGAGTGTACGGCACCTCTGTGATGCTCTGCTGAGCAGCTGAAGCATCGCGGAGGCGTTGCAGAGGCGTCGCAGGAGGTAAGGATGTGTGCGTGCTGCGCGTGTTCATGTGATGGACTCTGGGTTCTGTTGCACTGTACCTGTTGCAACAGGATCCGGAACCCACCACTGCTGCTGCAGCAAAAGTCCAAAAGCTTGGAAGACTAGATCTCTAGTCCCGGTAATCGACCCAGATTGGATCCTGCAGTGAATAGTCATGATTATGGTTTGGTGGGTATCTGCTTAATAGTTCCTCTTTATTTCATATAAGCACCTTAAGCATTAGCCTCTCCACACACATACACATGGGCAAAGGAATTAATCTAAAAGCAGGATTGATTGATTTGTTTGTTTCTGATGAAAGATCGAGAGAATTAATGAGTCCACAAGGGTGGTGAGAGGTGTTGACTGGGAGGGACTGAAAGAAAGGAGAGGGAAAGTAAAATGACAGCCGGGATGGAAAATATGAGCCTGTATTAAAAGAAAAAGTATTAGGAGGCAGATTAATCTTGCGACCGAACGAATGGAAGCGGCCGCGAGGAAAGAGAATGCCGGAGCAGCTCGGAGCAAAATGAAAAGAATTGCGTTGCCGACGAACGTGGAGTTATGCTAATGGCAAATATGAAAAAGGATGCTTGGAAGAACAATGAAGTGAAAGACGATGCAGATGAGGGGGAAAAAAACCAGCCTTAAGAGAATGATTGCTGCACAAAATGAGGATGAAAGGGGGGAAAAAAGACTGTATAATGTGTGTAAGAGGAAATCATGGCCAAGAATGCAGTGAAAGGGGCCAAGGAATAGTTACTGGATGCTCCTCTGACTCACATGAAGAGAACAGGGAGGAGGTAGCAACGGGGACCAATTAGGCCTCTTAAGTCCCATCTTCCTTCAGCCAAGCCCTGCTACCAACCTGCTTATTTATCCTCTTCAGGTACGCCTTGAGCGCCACTCCAGCTGGCACAGTATAGCAGCCATGAGTGGGGCAGGGAGCTGGGGGAAGGAAGCATCTCTCTTAGTGCAACGTTTAGAAAAAGAAAGCTTTTCTATCAAAACAGGAACAAGCTTCTGTCAGAAACACAGGAACAATATTCACCGCCAGGTTCCCAGCCCCTGCAAGCGTGCAAGTGATGGTGAGATGACTGATCTTCCAGGTGACTTTATAGCTACACTCAGTGGTGGGATGCAACCGGTTTAACAATCAGTTCGGTGAGCGCGCGCTTTGCCCGTATGCTCATGCTTCACGCTCACATGCGCCTGACGGGCGCTTCACACGTGTGTAGCATTCAAAAAACAACCTTTCTAAGTTTCAAAACTTACCTTCTATGTCAGCGCCTGTGAGTAAAACAGCTGACACGCAGCAATCCATTGTGCCGCGTGAATCAGCTGAGCTAAAAACCAGGGAAATATAGGACAGGAAACCCAAGGGTGAGTGGGCGGGGCCAAATGCTCACCGGAACTATCGGTTCGCCTGAACCAGTCCGAACCGGCTGAATCCCACCCCTGGCTAAACTGCAAGCATCCAGATCTCCTTCTCAAGTGGATGTTGACCATGCTCGTTTCCTGCGGAAAAGCCAAGAATGAAGAAAAGTGGTGATGGAGGCAGAACAAGGAGCTGCTATAGTACCTGACGTCTAGATGGATTGTGGACACACCAGAGTCCTTTCTTGGCATGGCCTGGACCACAACAAGTGACAAATTTTCATTCTCTCAAAAGAGAAAGAAAACAGAAGTTTCTGTCTGATACTTTACGGCATGAAATCCCTAAAGGTGTCAGACCCTTTGAAGTAGACCAGACTAGGAAACCAAAGTTATGAATGCGAATGCTACTGTTACTCTAAGGTTAGAGTAACAGGATCTTGCAAACCTGAGAGGGCTTCTTCCATCCCAGCCTTTATCTACAAGAGACCTGGGGAATGTCAGATCTGAGAAGTTTTCTCAAATTGCATTTCTATTTTGGACTCAAGATTTCCCTTATCTAACCGGTGTCTTGTTTGCGGCTATTCCTCCTGCTCCTCAAGGTTCTTCTGGTCCAGATGGTGACAACTGAAGTGGCCGTGGCTTATGAGCTCAAAAATCTAGAACGTTACCTACTGATTTATTTACAATTGTTGGGAGAAATAGCCATCAGGTTCAGTTCCAAGCCGGGAGAAAGGCAGTGGAGACAAAATGGAGGCTGGAGGCTGATTGGAAAGAGATCTATTTATTGATGAAGCAGAAGCACATAGGTGGTTCTGGGCAGCTGACCACATGGAGTTGAGAGTGAGGGGTATTTATACCTTCTCTTGGGCTTTGCACGTGAGCTTCCTGTTTCCTGTGCAAGAACATGTATTCTATTGGCTGTTGAGCTCTCAAGTTTGATTGAACTTTGGACTTTGATGCAATGCCCTTAGGAGATTGTGCAATGCAGTGAGCTCTGCTGCTAAATGGTAGTGAGTTAATCCTATTATGTCCAGAAAGGTCATGTCTTAATCCCTTCACCCTGGAGATGAAGGTCTTTTGTTTTGTAGATAGGCTGGCCCAGTCTTTCTCAATGGGCACCAAATATCTGGTGGGGGCTGTTAAGAAAGGTGGAGGGTGTGTCTTTCTGCCTTCAGGAGCATGTTTCTCCATTCCTCCTTTAGGGAAATATAATATTCTGCCTTTTTAATATTTCTCAAAATATTTCATTCTTCTAGGAGAGGAGTCTTCCCTCACTTATTTTTCCAACCTTATGTTCCAGCTACATTAGGTTCTACAAGAAACAAAGAAGAGGGAGATTCTTCCTACAAATCTTCTATGCCCATGATGGCGCACCTATGGCACGCGTGCCAGAAGTGGCACGCAGAGCCATCTTTCCAAGGACACCAGCCATCACCCATTGCTCTTCCGGGTTCCGGCATGCACATACGCACTGGCCAGCTAGTCTTTGCACATGCAGAAGCACCGGAAATCGGAAGAGCAGCTCCCTGGCACGCATGCACCTGTCAGGAAGTTGAGTTTCTGGTTTCCGGCACATGCATGCACACCAGCCAGCTGCTCCTTGCACACGCATGTACGCCAGAAAGTGGGAGACCAGGTGACCGGCCCGTATGTGCACGCTGGAACCCGGAAGCCCAATGTACAATGGTGCCGGGGAACTGCTCTTCCGGTTTCCGGTGCTCCCCTACCCGCGTGCTCCCATTTTGGCACTTGGTGCCAAGAAGCTTCGCCAACACTGTTCTATGCCATGAGAAGGGAACAAAATCACAGAGAGGAAAGGAGAGGAGGGGAGAGGAGGGGAGGGGAGGGGAGAAGAAAGGAGAGAGGGGAGGGGGGAGGAGAGGAAAGGAGAGGACAGGAAGGGAGAGGAGGGGAAAGGAGAGGGAAGGAGGGAGGAGAGGGGAGATGAAAGGAGAGGAGGGGAGGGGAGAGGAAAGGAGAAGAGGGGAGAGGAGAGGAGATGGTGTCCAGACAAGATTGCATCAGGCTTTCTTTGCTGGCTAAACATTCTGAAAGGCTGGTGGTTATTGTAACAAACGTTTGCAATCCAAAATCTAGCATAAATGGTATTTTAAATCGTTTTAAATGCATAGAACAAGTGATTGAAGGTTTCTTAAAATTTCTGAGCTTGATAACTTTACTCTAGGAGCATCTAAGAAGAATCACTGCTCAAGAAATCTATACACTCAACTACTTGGGGGTGGGGGGGAACCTTTATCATGTATAATAGTATTTGGGAATAGCCTTGGGAGACAGAATGGAGAGCTGCAAATGGGACAATGAGCTTGTGAAAGATGTCTCAGCTCACAGAAGGAGGGATGGAATGAGAACATCTGGGAGGGGGAAAGGAAAGTTGGAGAGAAATACTTTCAGTTTTGTAAGAATTCAGAATAACAGAACTGGAACGGACTTGGGGGTTTCCTTCCCTACTCACAGGACTCTGCTTAACGTAACCTCACAATAAAAATAGAACTAGTACTCCTGGTTGTGCTGCTTGTGAAGGCTAACAAAATGCGACCACACCACATTAATGGCGACAAATGTCCAACGGAAGAAATCAGTCGGCGATTACTGTATCTTGCTATTCTGGACAGGCCCCCTGAGATCAGCCGTGTAGAACAAACGGCTTTTTTGTAGCAAGAGAATCTAATAAAAATGTCCTTGCGATGGTGATTGCTAGACTGCATTTCCTGGAATTTATTGACACTGAGGATCCTGGAGCAACTGATATGACAAATATACTTCACAGAAAGCTGGAAGACATGAGAATTGCACTAGCTGAAGTGAAGATTTGGGACTTCGGTAATGATATCACCAGTAAAAGGGAAGAATAGGCTAGTGCAGACACCCTCCCAATGTGTCTCTCCTTCTCTTCCAGTCTGCCTGGAGATCACAGCCAGGCGTTCCAGGTCCCCTGAGTCAGTAATAAATTGATTGGATAAAAAGTGGAAGTCAACCCCAAGTTGAAGTTGATGACTCTGTTGTTGACTCCAAGGATATGTTCATCTGGTTTTCTTCTCAACCATGTGGAAGTGATTGGTAGCTGCTCCTCTGGGGCAGCTTTCTTAATTTCCCAGTCAATCTGGCTCATTTCCTCATGGTCTTTATCTAGAGCCCAAACAAGATTAACTAACTATGACCAACTGCTGAAGCACTGAATAGGGTAGTGAGGATTAAAGGAAAGGGCAACATAACTTACCTCAGAGTAAATGTACAATTTTACTTGGATTTTTAATTAGGCATATATGTATACATACATACATACATACATACAGACAGACAGACAGACAGACAGACAGACAGACAGACAGACAAGAGAGATTAGACAGATAGAAGATAGATAGATAGATAGATAGATAGATGATAGATAGATAGATAGATAGATAGATAGATGATAGATAGATAGTAGATGATAGATAGATAGATGATAGATAGATAGATAGATAGATAGATAGATAGATAGATAGATAGATAGATAGATAGATGATAGATAGATAGATAGATGATAGATAGATAGATAGATAGATAGATAGATAGATAGATAGATAGATAGATAGATAGATAGATAGATAGATAGATTAGTTAAAGAACATGAGTTGTTACCTGGAAAGCTGACAGCGACCTCCCATCCTCGCCCCAGCTCCTGCCAATTTAACTGTTCAAAAGCATGCAAATGCGAGTAGATAAATAGATCCCACTTTGGTGGAAAGGTATAGTCATATTGGCCACAGAAATGTCCTTGGACAACGTTGGCTCCAGTGGTGGGATTCAAATTTTTTTAGTACCGGTTCTGTGGGTGTGGCTTGGTGGGCATGGCATGGCTTGGTGGGTGTGACAGGGGAAGGATACTGCAAAATCCCCATTCCCTCCCAATCAGCTGGGACTCGGGAGGCAGAGAATAGATGGGGGCGGGGCCAGCCAGAGGTGGTATTTACCGGTTCTCCGAACTACTCACAATTTCCGCTACTGGTTCTCCAGAACTGGTCAGAACCTGCTGAATACCACCTCTGGTTGGCTCCCTCAGTTAAGAAACAGAGGTGAGCATTGCTCCCTAGAGTCTGACACAACTGGATAGCGGGAACCTTTACCTTTATCTATTTGGTAATCTGTTTCTCTTTCCACCCACAGCCCATAGAAAACAGCACTTATTTTTATTTTTAAACATTTAGGGATCCATTCCAGCTTTAAAGGAATTAGGAAATTCGGGAGTGGGGAGGTATTATAAGCCGTAGACCCTACTTTTGTAAAAATCAGCATAGTAGTGCAGTGGTTAGAATGCAGTATTGCAAGCTGACTCTGCTCACTGCCAGGAATTTGATTCTGACCGGCTCAAGGTTGACTCAGCCTTCCGTCCTTCTGATAAAATGAGGACCCAGATTGTTGGGAGGCATATGCTGACTCTGTAAACCGCTTAGAGGGGGCTGTAAAGCACTGCAAAACAATATGTAAGTCTTAAGTGCTAGTTGTGGGCTGAATTATAGATACTGTGTTTGGCTGTGAAAAATGAGTTGTGATTTAGAGTTGCGATTTGGTCAAGCTTTTTAGGGCCTGTCTGCTGGATTTGAAGAAGGCTATGCCAGCTTTTAACGCTTTTTAAGAGGACAGGAGAGCGAAACAGCCTCAACATAATTGGGCTCAATCCATGGCAACTGTTTGACAGCACACATTGACAAGAGGCTCCAGTCAGCACTGGGCACCTTTGATCTTCCCAACCTCTTTTCATCCCTGTTGTTTGGCTGCTGGCAGAGTTTTGAAAACGAACCTGGCCCCTGCTTGCTCCTTTCTAATGACACTTTAGGTCACTGTAGTTTATTAGAGGTTCTCTCTTGACAAAGCCATTGCAATTACAGCAATTATAGCGGAGGGCAAACCAATGACGCCGTGCGTGCTGCCATTTGTCATGTGTTAACTAAGGGGACAGGCCATTCCATAATAGTCAGAGAACAATTACGATGTGATCATAATGGTCTTTGAAGCCCCAAAAAGAAAAAAAATCAGATTTGATGGGACTTTCTCGACTGGAGTTCTGTCAAGTGGCAAAAAAGGGAGGCATTGTCTCCAGCGATGGGGGTGGTTTTGGGGAGGTTTTGTGTTATCCAAAGCAGAAAGAGCACAAACAGTTGTAAAAACTTGGAATTTTACAACAGTTTCCTGAAGTCTCTGCCTCCTTGTTATCGCCTTCCCTGCTTCATCAGCGCATAAAATATAAATAGTTAACAATGGGAGAGGATGCACAACCTCTGAAGCGCCAGGCATGAAATTATAGATGAGATTTTCAGAAGATGGCAGTCACAAAACCGGCTCTGAAATTCCACTGATACCTTGTGATAAAACTCAATGGAACCTATGTTTAATCTATCAATCAGAACAGAGCTAGAAGGGACCCTGGAGATCTAATCCAACCTTCTGCTCAAGCAGGACACCTTATACCATTTCAGACAGGTGGCCGTCCAGTCTTTTCTTAAGTGATGAAGCACCTACAGAAGCCGTCCCACTGGTTCAGGGGGAAGCAACCTGCAGCTCTGGAGCCGCATGTGGCTCTTTCATCCCTCTGCTGCAGCTCCCTGTCACTCAAAATATGCTTCACAACCACCAACGTGCAACACTCTCTGGCATGTGATTGATTGAGCTTTTCAACCCCCAATAGGCCAACCATGGATAAGTCCAAGAAATGAAAAGTTTCAGAAGAAAACAACATTTAATTCAACTATATATGCTAGTTTTTTAGCCGCTCAAGAAATAGTCAGACACCGGAAGGGTTTTGTGGCTCCCGGTGTTTTCTTTTCTGTGGGAAATGGGTCCAAATGGCTCTTTGAGTGTTTAAGGTTGCCGACTCTTGCACTGGTTCATTGTCCTCACTGTTCGGAAGTTTCTCCTTAATTCCAGGTAGCTTTCTCTCCCCGATTAGTTTCCATCCATTTATTTGCACGAAGCTGTTTTTGTGTCTGTAAACACTTGCTATTGACATTGACATTCAGCTAGGATTACAGGTAGATTACAGGTACTGTTTGAAGTTATGAGGCCCTGGGAAAAAAGTGACGCGTCATCAGTCCTCGCCCTTACAACCATTGCAAATAAATGCAGCTGGCATTTATTTCGATCGTTGCAGCCTCCTGGGCTCGCGTGATTGCCATTTGTACTTTCTCAGCTGGCTTTCAACAAGCAACATCAGTGGGGAAAGCTGGGCTCACTGAATGACTTCAGG
Organism: Thamnophis sirtalis; assembly: GCF_051295495.1. Taxonomy (NCBI): domain Eukaryota; kingdom Metazoa; phylum Chordata; class Lepidosauria; order Squamata; family Natricidae; genus Thamnophis; species Thamnophis sirtalis. Next base: position 11,705,194 of record NW_028261388.1, read on the forward strand.
CTTCACTTAACAACCTTGGTGATTCGCTTAACAACCAGGACAAAAAAAAAGTGGTAAAATCAGGGGTGACACATTCAAGAACTATCTCCCGTAGCAATGGACGTTTCTGTCCCAATTGTGGCTATAAATTAAAGACTCCTTGTATAAGAATATACTGTACTATATAAGAAAAATCTCAATAACAGCCTAATATTTTACCTAGATACACCATATTTTATTCAGAGACACCAGTGTAACCTCCCACTGTTTCCAGAGTCATTTGAAAGGTATTTTCATCTCTTTAATTTTCTAAAGAGTTAATTGGATTTAAAGCTTGAGACGACACATGTGTTGTGACCTAGGCTTCCCCAGAGCATGAATCAAACTCCTGGTCCCTTTTATTAATTTACTGTGAATTCTGCTCATTCACATCCAGCAAAGTCATTCAAGGGAGGATTTACAGCCACAGACCTTATCTGGCTTGGAGAGCTGCAAGGCCGATATTTGCAAAACTTGGCAACGAGTCTCAGAGAGTCACAAGCCAATTAATTGAACTAATTGTCTCCTGCAAACTCCACTCCCCTTTTGCTCCTCTTTTATTTCCTCTGGGAAGGGCCATTCATCATCCACCTGTGGCCCTACTCCCAAGTTGACCCCTGCTCTTTAACTGTTCCCTTCATCTGGCAACTCTGTGCATGCGCACACTGGGGACAGCTGTTTGTCTGCCTCACTGACTCCGAAGACAGCCTGAGAACTGTCAGACTGCCCTGGACCCCTCTCTGCCTCCGACACAAAGCCCTCATCAGAGGCTTCCCCAGACTCCAGGACTGGCCCATGTTTCTCCCCAACCTCCTCACTGTCCGAATCTGCTGCCAGTTCTGCTGGCCACTGGTGGGTCACAACAACATAAGCCATCATTCTTGATGCTGAAAACGTTTCACCACAAATCCCCTAAGTGACTTTTTTCACATAGTATTTTTTCGTTTGTATACAAAGAAATCAAGGACTAATTCTTTGTCTTCCAGGAAATAATTGGTTATACAGGAAGGAAGTCCCCGACTTAAAACAGTTCGTTTAGTGACTGTTCAAAGTTACAGCAGCAGTGAAAAAAGTGACTTACCATCACAGATTTTCACAGTTACGACCTTTGCAGCATCCCCATGGTCACATGATCAAAATCCAGGCACTTAGAAACTGGTTCCTATTTACAATAGTGCTGTGTCCCGGAGTCATGTGATCACCTTTAGTGACCTTCTGACAAGCAAAGTCAACCCAAATTCACTTAACAACCATGTTACTAACTTATCCACTGCATCAATTCAATAATACAACAGCAGAGTTGGAAGGGAACTTGGAGGTCTTCTAGTCCAACCCCTTGCCTAGGCAGGAAACCCTATACTGTTTCAGACAAATGGCTATCCAACATCTTCTTAAAGACTTCCAGTGTTAGGGTATTCCCAACTTCTGGAGGCAAGTTGTTTCCTTAACTACTGGGGCAAGAAAGGTCTAAAATGGGACAAAACTCACTTAACAAATGTCTCACTTAACAACAGAACATTTGGGCAGAATTGTGGCTACCTGTAAATGGTACAAGTTCAAACGTTCAGTAATTAGATGCTGAAATTGTTTCTCCTGAATTGTTTTTTCTACAGTAGGTGCCCTGAGGGGTGGTATTCACTTACTTTCCCTACTGGTTCACAAATGTGAGCGCACCCCATCCACGCATGCACTTGGCCTTCAACACATGCATTTTGAGCGTTTGCGACTTGCGTGACTTGAAAATGTGCCTAAATAGAACAGCATAGAGTCAGGGGGAGGCACCCACGATTTCCACTATCGGTTCATCTTAATCGGTCCAAACCAGCTGAATACCACCTCTGGTGCCCTACATATTTCCACTAGCGTACTAAGTTGTAGGGGAACGCGGTGGCTCACTGGCTAAGATGCTGAGCTTGTCGATCAGAAAATTCAGCGGTTTGAATCCCTAGTGCCGCGTAACGGGGTGAACTCCCGTTACTTGTCCCAGCTTCTGCCAACCTAGCAGTTCGAAAGCATGTAAAAATGCAAGTAGAAAAATAGGAACCACCTTTGGTGGGAAGGTAACAGCGTTCCGTGTGCCTTCGGTGTTTAGTCATGCCGACCACATGACCACGGAGACGTCTTCAGACAGCGCTGGCTCTTCGGCTTTGAAACGGAGATGAGCATCGCCCCCTAGAATCAAGAACAACTAGCACATATGTGCGAGGGAAAACTTTACCTTTACCTTAGTAAGTTGTATGTCCTTCTCTGGCAATATACAAAATGCAAAATGCTAGGAGCTAGTTGGGCTTGAGTACCCAATGCCATGGTTTGTCACAGGCTGGGTTTTTTTTAAATTTAATTTAATTTAATGCTAGTCTCTCAATTTTCTTTCATTTTGTTTTCCTTTTCAAGTCTTGGGAGAGCACAAAATGTCCAACATCCTATTTCCCATCTCCATTACATTTTTTCTTCATTTTGCCAAAGCTCAAAATTTCCTTTGACTTAACAGAGGCCCATTAAAGAGATTTTTTTTTTAAAGTATGAAAATCATACTCTCTTATGCTTTTCTAAACCTTGGAAAGATATTTCCTTTGTGAGGGAATATCACATTGTGAAGCCTTCCTAATATGCCACCCTGGTTTTCCTCCCAATATTAATTTTAAAAGCCGTATAGGACGTGTTAATACTAAGTAATAAAAAGGTAAGAGGAGGGAACAAAAAAAACCCCAGTATGTGATGTAAATGGCTCAGTAGGAAATTATTTTAATAAGCAGCCTGAATTATGTCTTTCATCTCAGCTCTTTTTCTCTCATGCCAGATGCAATTTTGAGAAGTTTCATTAAAAGTACTTCAGTGCTGGTACAGCATGAAAAGTTGTGTCATTTGAAGCAGTACCAAATGAAGGCAGAGCACATGAAATTTTAACGTGAAGGGAAAAGGGGACAAAATACGATGATATCTGTAGCTCAGGCTTGAACAGTAGAGTCTTTGAGGCTCCCTGTGCTTGGTTGTTTTCCTACAGACGTTTTGTTACCTAGCTAGGGAACATCACCAGGGTGAGTTGAGTGTGGGATTTGTTCCACTGGTGGGATTCAAATAATTTAACAACTGGTTCTCTGCCCTAATGATCAGCTGGGTAGGTGTGGCTCTGTAGTCGTGGCCAACTCAACGTCACTCACATCGATGGGCACTTCGCCTTAGATGTTACCATGTATTAAGGGTTTACTGGAGAGGCAGTTTCTGTAAGCAGGGCAATAAAGATTATGCTAGAAACAACACCAGAATGTTTCCTTCCTGCTTTCCTTGCAGGATTAGCCTTGTAAAGTGGGAAAAAACAAAAGGAGATTTCTTCCAACAACCCGTTCTCTGAACTGCTTAGAAAGTTAGCAACTGGTTCTCGCGAATAGGTGCGAACCGGCTGAATCCCACCACTGATTTGTTCCCGGTTTATATACCAGTAGGCCTTAACTTATGATTGATCATTTAGTGATTAGTCAAACTTATGACCTATCTGAAAAGGAGATGCCCCCCCACTTCAGGGTCATGTAATCCAGTGGTGAAATTCAGCCGGTTTTACCCGGTTCGGGCGAACCGGTAGTGGCAGAGGTGGGAAGCTCTGCCCACCCACCCAGACATCATCGCATCTTGTTTTTGACGCTCTGTGCATGCACAGAAGCCCTGCACACGCTCACATTTGCAAACCGATAGCGATGGTAAGTTAATTTCATCCCTGATGTGACCCCATTAGCACCGCACCATGTTTATGGCCCTTTGCAACATTCCACAGTCACGTGACTGCATTTTACAACGGTTTTACTAAAAAATTGCCATTTCAAAGGAAGGAATGCAGGATTTAAAGTATGTATTAGCCCCACCGTGTCATCTCTCTTCCTACGTTCAGAAAGAAACCGGTATATTTCTAACTTCCACCTGAGGGCACTTAAATAGCTCCACTCAGTGGCAAATTGAATTATGTTCTTTCTGGATTCTTTCTTAAATTCTTCTAGATGGCACAATTAACCTGTTTATTTATTGTAGCACTGGTGTTGTGCACACCAGCTTGCTGAAGTTCCTGTTGCTGGCTTGAAGGACATGTATAGATGTGAAGTTGGTATTTATCTAACTGGGACGGCTGCTGTTGCCATTTTCCCATCCTGGTGCCGTAGCTTAAGAAAAGGCTATTTGCCTTTTTTTTTTTTAAATTTAAATGGCTGGAAATACAGTTATGTATAAATCATGGAGTCCCGAATGTTTTTTTTCCCCAACTCTGCAAATCTCCAGATGAGCTAAAGTTTTCTATATCTCTTTGCATTCGTTTGGTGGTCATCCAGAATTTTGCAGCTCATATTTGGCAACGATAAATCTTGAAATCCTGGAAATTAAGTGCATCTGTGATTCTGGCTTTCGCTTCGACTTTTTGATTTTTAATTTTTTTTAAACAATCCATTATCGTTTTCCCTTTAAAAGCTACTGTTAAATTATCAAACAGAAGTAGGTGAACCAAACTATTATTGATAGCTTATTTTAACTCCAGGGTGTCGTTTATTTTTTTAATAAATGTAAAAGCCTGACTTTTTTCTATTTTAATTTGCTGTTCCGTTACCATAGCAATTATACCAAGCAAAAAATGGCAGTGGGTAAGTTTGGGATAGCAAATATAAAAATGTGTTGAGCTTTGGGGGAAGATGGGGGTAGATAATTGGCAATTTCCAGATGCCGCACTAATGTGTTTCTGCTATTTATAGTCACTCTTCTTGATCATGTTTGTCCAGCGGACAGAAAAAACTCAAAAACAAACAGTTATAAGTAATTTTTCTTCTCTTATCCGTATTATAGATATTTACAATTTGAAGCAGAGATTCTTCACTTTTATGTGTCAGATTCCTTTTACAATATAGTAAAGCTTTAGAGCAGGGATGTCAAACTCAAAGCCCGCAGGCCAGTTCCGGCCCGCGATGTGGTCAGATCCGGCCCATGGAGCCATCCTGGAAAATGTGAGAGGCCGGCTCTTGTTGCTTTGGCCCGGTCTACATGCGTCACTTGGGCCCAGTCTTCCTGTGTCACTTCCTTCCGGTCTACCCAATGCAAAGAGGAAACATGCCAGCAGTTTGGGGAATAGTGTCAAGCTGGCCATGCCCACCCACTTGGCCACGCCCAACCAGTTGGCTATGCCCACCAGCCCCCCCAAGGTCAACCACAACCCTGATACAGCCCTCAATGGGATTGAGTTTGACACACCTGCTTTAGAGAGAATATCAGCCATGCCCACGTTGTAAATGGTCCATTTAACACTCCCAGCAGACAGAGGAATTGGGGGCAGATGTAGTCCTCTAACATCTGGAGGACATGGAGCTGAAAATGACTGCAGTATACAGTTAGTTCTCAAGGTCCATCCTTCATGTGTGCACTTTCAGCAGGCAACGACAAAAAGGTTAGCCATTACGAGTAGAGGGTCTCCTGCTTGAGCAGGGGATTGGACTAGAAGACCTCTGAGGTTCCTTGCAACCCTATTATTCTATAGAATAATTGGAAGGAACCTCAGAGGTCTTCTAGTCTAATCCCTTGCTCAAGCAGGAGACCCTATACCTGTGATGGCGAATCTATGGCATGCGTGCCACAGGTTCCATGTGGAGCCATATCTGCCAGCATGCAAGCCGTCAGCTCCAGCACGCAGGTGCGCGCCAGCCACCTGATTTTTGATCTTCCGGAGGAAAGCCTCCGGAGCCTGGGGAGGGCAAAAAACAGGCCCAACAGGCCAACCGGAAGTTTGAACTTCTGGTAAGCCCGTTGCAGAGGTGGGTTCCTACCAGTTCGCACCTATTCGGTAGAACCGGTTCATCAAATCTACTGAACCGGTTAGAAGAGGTTCTATCAGTGGACCTGGAAAGCAGGCCACACCTACAGAAGAGGTTCCAAAAAATTTTGAAACCCACCACTGACACACACACACACACACACACACACACACACACACACACACACACACAGAGACAGAGACAGACAGACAGACAGACTGACACAGAGAGAAAGAGAAAGAAAGGAAGAAATAAATAAATTTTAAAAGAAAGAAAGAAAAAGAGTGAGAGATGAAAAAAGAAAAAAGGAACAAAGAGACAAAAGGAAAGGGAGAGAGAGAGAGAGAGAGAGAGAGAGAGAGAGAGAGAGAGAGAGAACACATGGCCGGCAAGCCACTCCCACCAGGTCACATGGCGGGCAAGCCACTCCCACAAAGGAGGCCACACCCAGAGTAGGTTTCAAAAATTTTTGAAACCCACCACTGGCCCGTTGGGACTGTTTTTCACTTCCCCTGGCCTACCGGAGGAAATACCAAGCTCAGCTTGGAGGCGAGTAGTGCAGTGTGCAGGGGGGAGCATATGTGTGTGTGCGCATGCATGCGCACGTGGGGTCCACTTTGCATTATGGGTGCCCTCCCATTTTTAGCATTCAACCACAAAAAGCTTAGCCATCACTGCCCTATACCACATCCTATCTATATCTGTATTATCTCTCCACCAAGTGAGCGTAGTGAGTAATAACGCATGGAAGTCCGTAAAGCTCTTAGTGCTGTGAAGTCTCTGGTAGGCCAACTACAGGACATCTGACGATGTGATGGGTTACCATGTGGGACTCTGCGTGCCTGGGTGGGTGGGCTGCACGGGAGCCCCTGGTCTCATCAAAATTATTATCCAAAACAAAGTCTCACCAACAGACATCCCTGTGCTTTCCCAGAGCTTTAATCCACCGACATAACTCCTAGAAGGGACCCCGAGGAGGTCGCATCAAACGGATGCCGTTGGGCATATCATCACGTATTAATTTAATCCGTCCGTATTTCAGCCAGCTTCTCCGAAGGCGCCAAAGGACATGTGCCTTGTTTCATTGTTCGTTGTCACAGTGCCAAGACTGTGACAAAATGCAGCAGTGCTCCACTGTGATAAACAGAAACGATTCGCTTCAGATGTTTATCGTAGCTAGGCTGGATATTTGGACAGAGTCCAAACTTAAAAAGGAACCGAGACCTGAAAGCTACAGAAGACCACGTCTGGAATACAATACAGATAGTCCTCGATTTACGACCACAATTGAGCCCAAAATTTATGTTGCTAAGCGAAACATTTGTTTAGTGAGGGATGCCATATTTTACGACCTTCCCTGCCACAGTTGTTAAGTGAAACATTGCCCTTTGTTAAGCTAATAACATTGCGATTAAGTGAATCTGGTTTCCCCCTTGACTTTAGCAATATTAATAGCACTTAGGTTTATATAAGAGCCGAGGTGGCGCAGTGGTTAAATGCAGCACTGCAGGCTACTTCAGCTGACTGCAGTTCTGCAGTTCGGCTGTTCAAATCTCACCGGCTCAGGGTTGACTCAGCCTTCCATCCTTCCGAGGTGGGTAAAATGAGGACCCGGATTGTTCTTGGGGGCAATATGCTGACTCTGTAAACCGCTTAGAGAGGGCTGAAAGCCCTATGAAGCGGTATATAAGTCTAACTGCTATTGCTATATACCGCTTTATATACAGTGCTTAACAGCCCTCTCTAAGCGGTTTACAGAGCCAGCTTACTGCGCCCAACAATTTGGTTCCTCATTTTATCCACCTTGGAAGGATGGAAGCCTGACTCAACCTTGAGCCTGGTGAGAATTGAACTGCTGGCAATCGGCAGAATGAGCCTGCAGTACTGCACTCTAACCACTGCACCACCACAGCTCATTGCTTCTGGCTTTGCTTGTCAGAAGATCACAAAAGCTGATCATGTGACACCCCCTCTCAGGTCCAGCCACCGTCATAAATATGAGCTAGTTGCCAAACATCTTTTGATCACGTGACCACAAGGATGATTCAACGGTCGTTAAGTGTGAAAAATGGTCCTAAGTCCCTTTTTTTCAGCGCCGTGGTCACTTTGAACAGTCAGTAAATGAAATGTTGTAAGTTGAGACTACCTGTGTTAAGTCCCAGGATGTCTTTTTTTGTAAAGATGCTGTTCAGCTGGACTTTCTGAGCAACTTTCCATTCAAGTGTAAAGCTAGTCCTTAGCTTACGACCAGAAGGGTCCCCCAAAATCTCCATTGCTAAGCAAGAGTTGTTAAGTGTGTTGTGAGTTATTATGTTTTGCCATCGTGGTTAAGTGAATCACTGCAGTTGTTAAGTGAAGTATGCAGTCACTAAGTGAATCTGTCTCCCACCCCAGTGGTGGGATTCAGCCAGTTCGCACCTATTCAGGAGAACCAGTTGTTGCCTCTCTAAGCAGTTTGGAGAACCAGTTGTTGGAAGAAATCTTTTGGTTTTTCCCCACTTTTTCAGGGCTAATCCTGCAAGGAAGGCAGGAAGGAAACATTCTGGGGTTGTTTCTAGCCTAATCTTTATTGCCCTGCTTACAGAAACTGCCTCTGCGGTTAACCTTTAGTACATTGTAACAGCTAAGGCGAAGCGCCCATCGACATCAGTGACATTGAGTTGGCCACACCCACCCAGTCACATGACCACCGAGCCCCACCTACCCAGCTGGTCATTAGGGCAGAGAACCGGTTGTTAAATTATTTGAATCTCACCACTGTGTCCCATCCCACCCCCACCCCCAACTGACTTTGTGTCAGCTCCTCTCCATTAATTAACTAGGAAAGAAAGACCACAAGACTCCATGTGTGGAAATCAAGTGTACTTTTACTAATTAAGAATGATTAAAGGCAAAGCGTAGCGAAGTCTGAATATTTAGGCACGAAAGCGATTGATATATAGAATAGCCCATTCCCCACCCCTTGGCATCATAGTCCCAGTCCAATCATAATTCTTGCAAGTGTCAGGTGTGAGATAACTTCAAAAGGCATCACGAAGATGGAATGTCGGCGCCGTTAGTCCTGGCGGGAAACACCCACGCATGCGTAGTCCGATCAGTCGGTGAACTCCAGAACCTTCCTCCAGCACAATGAGTAACCCCTCCCAAATACCATGCCCTCCCTCCCCGTTTCATGGCAGCTGAAGCGATAGCAAAGCAGAGGCTGACACTTTGCTTGTTACAAGCCAGTTGGGAAGGTCACAAACGGTGATCATGGGCAGTGCAACTGTCATAAATGCAGGTCGGTCTCATTTACTCTGACTGTCGATATGTTTTTAGGTGCAGCTGAAGGAGCTGGTCTTTACTGGTAGCTCTCCATTGACAACTTATAGTTGTTAAGTGAGTAACCTAGTCGTTAAGTGAATCTTGCTTCCCCACTGACTTTGATTGTCAGAAGGTCGTCAAAGGGGATCGCATGACCCCCGGGGCACTGCAACCATCGTAAATAGGAACCAGTTGCCAAGCATCTGATCATGGGGATACCGCAAAGGTCGTAAGTATGAACATGAGCCACAGATCACTTTTTTCAGTTCCGGGTATAAATTTAAACGGTGACTAAATGAACCGTTATAAGCCGAGGACTACATATCCATGCCAGTTGCCAAGAGCCCGAATTTTGATCATACCACCACAGGATGCTCCGATGGCCATAAGTGTGAAAAACTGGTCATAACTCACTTTCCACGGCATTGCAACTTTGAATGCCACTAAATGAATGGTTGTAAGTCAGGGATTACCTAGGTTTGATATGTTTTATATAAAATTAACACCGTATTTTTCGGCGTATAAGACACACCGTTTTCCCTCAAAAAAGAGGGTGAAAATCTGGGTGTGTCTTATACACTGAATACAGCATTTTTGGCCTCCCGAAATCCCGCCCCCTTTGCAAAAATGGCCATGCATAGCCTTTAGGAGGCTTCCAGAGTGCTCCTGGGGGCCATGGAGGGCAAAACTGAGCAAAAAACAGGCCGTTTTTTGCTCATTTCTGACATCCCCAGCCCCCAGGAGCACTCTATGAGCCTCCTAAAGGCTATGCATGCCCCCCCTTTTTTTTTTGATAAAAAATAGGGACGTTTTTGCAAGGTCTGCAGAGTGCAAAAACCTTTTTTTTTAATTTGCCTCTTCAAAATCTTGGTGCATCTTATACTCCGGTGCATCTTATATTCTGAAAAATACGGTATCTTAAGAGGGTAGACCTTTTTTTTTTTTTTTTGCCACATGAATATTGTGTTGTGTTCCATAAAAGAACGCTGGATGAACAGTTTCCTACCGAATAATTTGCTTTTTAGGAACATTTCGAAGCTCCGACTGATCGCCATAACCTTATAAACATTTTTGCTCTTTTAGGCCTGTGCAGAATTCAATCCAGTCTGCAATATATGAACATTTGGGATGCTGCCAAACGCATGTTCCTGACTGGCATGGCCTGCGGGATAGGATTACTCTTGAAAGCAATGGCCCTTCGCTTCCTGAAAGATCGAGCCGAGAGCGTGAACCCGTAGCAGATGGTAGATCTCCCTCCCCCCTAGAGGTGCTCCCACCATACTGCTCCACTTCCTTTCCTCATCGGAATAAATCTGACGTATTGCTGAACCAGGTCTACATTATGGAAGAAAGACAGATGGTAATTTATTATTTTGCTTCGTAAGAGCGTGGTCAATATTCTCTCGGCGAGCCGAGGGATGAGAAACTGTTTTCAGCGAGTGGGCACAACATAAACTTTTTAAGTGGGTCCTTCCTACAAACTGACAGCTGTCAGGAACTTGTGCATTCACAAATGACAGTGGTGGTAGATACCTCAGTCCCACTAGGTCTATTTATCAACATGTTAATTTGACGGCATTGTTTCCTCCTCCTCGTGCTCTCCAAGATGTTCTTCACCTTCAAAAGTTCTCTTTAATTTTTTTTTTCTAGGCAAGTTCACACACTTTCAAACTCAATACAGATAGTCCTCAACTTATGACCGGTGGGGTGGCCTAGCGACCCTTTGCTAGGACCATTGGCCCGACCTTAGGAGTTCTTACGACCCGGATTAGAAGTTCTGAGGGCCGCTTCCTCTCACAGTCACATGACCACAATTCGAGCACTTGGTACTGGGCCACAATTCACATCTGTTTGCGGTGTCCTCTGGTCACGTGACCACGATTTAGGACAGTTTTCTCCCAAACTGGCCTTTATGTTCAATTTTTGGCAAAACTGGGCCCACAGTAAGCCATTGGTTCGCTTAACAATCACAGCGTTCGCTTAACAACTCCCATAAAAAAAGATCATATGTCAGATTGCTCACAACCTGTTTTACAACAATCACAACTTAAGACCATGATGGGCAGGCTCCATTACGGTCATAACTCAAGGAGTACCTGAATTTAGCTCACCTTTCCTATTCTATAAGAAGTGCCCTATGGAATCTACTGTGTAACAGGCCGGTTGCACATGTATTTATTTAAAACCTTCAAGTCACACCTAGAATACTGCATCCAGTTTTGGTTGCCACACTATAAAAAAGATGTTGAGACTCTAGAAAGAGTGCAGAGAAGAGCAACTAGAATGACTAGGGGACTAAAACATACGATGGACGGTTGCAGGAACTGGGCATGGCTAGTCTAGTGAAGAGAAGGACCAGGGGAGACATGATAGCAGTCTTCCAATATTTGAGGGGCTGCCACAGAGAGGAGAGGGTCAATCTATTTTCCAAAGCACCTGAAGGCCAGACAAGGAACAATGGATGGAAACCAAACAAGGAGAGATTCAACCTAGAAATGAGGAGAAATTTTCTGACAGTGAGAACAATCAACCAATGGGACAGAAGTTGCCTTCTGAAGTTGTGGGAGCTTCATCACTGGAAGCTTTCAAGAAGAGCCTGGACTGCCATCTGCCAGAAATGTGTAGGGTCTCCTGCTTGGGCAGGTGGTTGGACTAGATGACCTACAAGGTCCCTTCCAACTCTGTGAATCTGTTAAAAATAGTCTGGCTTAGCAGGGTTCACACCAAGTCAATTGTGTGTGACTGCAAGCACATTCATGCTCCGAGACATCACATTGCCAGCAATCAAGAGTCCAATGGATAGGCAAAAGAAAATACTTAAATTTGCAATCAGCCTACATTTAAAGCCTGATGTAGAATTTTTTTTAAAATTGCTTTTTTAAAGAGGTATTTAAATGTGCTGCTTTTACCTCCCCCGCTTATTTCAGATTTAGATATTATGCATCCTTTTGGCATTGTGGAAATCTCACAGTGCTATTTTCTTTAGTTGATGATGCTCCAGGAAGCCTTAAATTTACTCCGCCGAAAAATGTCACGTTAGTGATAATATCCAAAGTAATATAAAAATTATATCTACTGATTAATTTGTAATGGCTCATTCCTGCACATGAGCTCCCTTAATTCTGCATTAAAAAAAAGGGAGAAAATGGATATGCAAGAAACAAACTTGAATATAGATCAGCGTTTCTCAACCCCGGCAACTTTAAGATATGTGGACTTCAATTCCCAGAATTCCTCAGCCAGCGTAGCCAGAAGTGCTTTCCTAAAATCTTTCACTGTAGCCGTTAAGCAAACGTTGCAGCCATTAAGCAAATTCGTTCATTGGAATGGCATTTTGTGCCCCAAACTAGTAAAAATATCACGAATTGTTGTTGTGTGACACGCTATAAGTGATTATAAAGACAACCAGGTTGCCAAGCACACAACGTGTTGTTATTGTGTCCCCATTGGATGTGGGTGTAGGTGTGCCGTGGTGGGATTCGCACCACTTCGGGAGAACCAGTTGTTAACTTCCTGAGCAGTTTGGTGAACTGGTTGTTGGAAGAAATCATTAGGGCAGAGAACCGCTTGTTAAATTATTTGAATCCCGTGTGTGTGTGTGTGTGTTTGTGTTTGTGTGTGTGTGTGTGTGTGTGTGTGTGTGTGTAGCATTAGCATTTATAACACCCAGTGTACTGCTTTATGGACCATAAAGCAGTGTTTCTCAACCTTGACAACTTGAAGATGTCTGGACTTCAACTCCCAGAATTCCCCAGCCAGCGAATGCTGGCTGGGGAATTCTGGGAGTTGAAGTCCGGACATCTTCAAGTTGCCAAGGTTGAGAAACACTGCCATAAAGAACACCCATTCTGTGACCTTAGTAAATTCCAATAGTTGTTAAGCAACTGGAGGTTGTCAAGGATTACTGTAAGTTGAAGTGGCAAAACATACCTAATATTTGGTATAGGTGGGTTAAAGTGAGAGTTACTGGCCCAGTTGGCTTTCGTGTCTAAAGAGAGACAAATATTCATCGGTTCTGGTGATTGGTCCAAAGTCACCCAGCCAGTTCTCATGCCTACGACAAATTTAGAATTCAGTTTCCTGTTTTCTAGACCAACCAACTTAACCATTGCACCAAACTGGCTGAAAATACCACTCTGATTAATGTACTGTTGACTTCATCGGACCGAAATAAATATATACATACATATGTATATTGTAGCAAGATACAGTTAGAAAAATGGAGGAGAGGCTGTTTATAGGTACACCCTTTCCTTTCCATCTTGCCGACTGTTTTCTGCACCTTCTTCAACAGTTAGAGTAGACCAGCGGTAGTCAACCTGGTCCCCACCCGCCCACTAATGGGCGTTCCAGCTTTCATGGTGGGCGGTAGGGGTTTGCTGTAACTCTGCTTTATAAATTTTATAAAGTAAAGTTACTTCCCTACTTTATAAATCACCATTACTGTGGAACCGGTGGGCGGTTGGAAAATTTTATTACTAACAGAGATTCAAAAGTGAGTGGTAGGTATAAAAAGGTTGACTACCCCTGGAGTAGACTATCAACTACGGCTGCTAGAGTTCTAACAACCACTAGATGGCAGCAGAGAGACAAGAGAAAATTTTATACACACTGCTGCCATCTGGTGGCCATCTGCATTATATGGCCTAGATACAGTACAGGTAGTTTTCCCCTTACAACAGTTCGCTTAGTAACCGTTTGAAGTTACAACAGCACTGAAAAAAGTGACATATGACCATTTTTCACATTTGTGACCATCATAAACATGAACCAGGTACCAAGCATCCTTAGGGTCATATGATTTATATTCGGACGCTTGGTAACTGGTTCATATTTATGATGGTTATAGCATCCAGAGGGTCACGCGATCCCCTTTTGCGACCTTCTGGCAAGCTAAGTCAAGGGGGTAAGCTTAACAACTGGGTTACTAATTTAACAACTGCAGCAATTCGCTTAACAACGGTGCCAAGAAAAGTCGTAAAATGGGGCAAAACTCACTCAACAAATTTCTCACCCGGCAACCTAAATTTTAGGCTCAATTGTAATCGTACATTGAGGAGTACCTGTAGAGCAGGGGGGTCAAACTCAAGGCCCGGGGGCAGGATCTGGCCCGGGGGATGCTTAGATCTGGCCTCAGGGCTGCCCTGGAAACAGCGAAGGACCGGTCCACGGTGCCTCTGCCAGCAAAAATGGAGCTTGGGAGGGCCGCCCGCGGCCCTCCCAAGCTCCATTTTTGCTGGCAGAAGCACCATGGACCAGTCCTTCACTGTTTCCAGAGTAATCCTCCCGAGCTCCGTTTTCACTTAGGCCCCCATAGGCGCTCCTGACATGAGTGATGTTGAGCTGGCCACGCCCACTCCAGCCCCCCAAGGTCCAACACAACCCTGATGCGGCCTTCAATGAAATCCAATTTGACCTCCCTGCTGTAGAAGATCTCAAGAAGCCAACAGAGGTCTAGGTTGCATAAACAGAGGGATAGAATCAAGATCACAGGAAGTGTTAACACCACTTTGTAATGCCTTGATAAGGCCACACTTGGAATACGGCATTCAGTTTTGGTCGCCATGATGTAGAAAAGATGTGGAGACTCTAGAAAGAGTGCAGAGAAGAGCAACAAAGAGGATTAGGGGACTGGAGGCTAAAACATATGAAGAATGGTTGCAGGAACTGGGTATGTCTAGTTTAATGAAAAGAAGGACCAGGGGTGACATGATAGCAGTGTTCCAATATCTCAGGGGTTGCCACAAAGAAGAGTGAAGTCAATTCTCCAAAACACCTGAGGGTAGAACAAGAAGCAATGGGTGGAAACTAATCAAGGAGAGAAGCAACTTAGAGCTGAGGAGAAATTTCCTGACAGTTAGAACAATGAATCAGATGAATCAGTAGAACAGCTTGCCTCCAGAAGTTGTGAATGTCCCAACACTGGAAGTCTTTAAGAAGATGTTGGAGAACCATTTGTCTGAAATGGTATAGGGTTTCTTGTCTAGGCAGGGGGTTGGACTAGAAGACCTCCATGGTCCCTTCCAACTCTGTTATTCTATTTGTGGAGGTCTATTTCTATTCTATTCTAAGATATCACCGGTGGGATTGTAGGGCCCAGCAAGATACCTGTAAAGATTGCATGTCTCAAACATTTAAAGCATACTTTCAGCAGTGCCCCTGCGCTAATAAGAAAAGCAGCCTTAATTATACGTGTGTTCATTGTGTCAAAAAATTTTGTGTGTCATTCAGCCTTCCCGAGAGAGTTTGTTCCCGGCCGCTGCAGCAGAGAAATTTCGACAAGAGGAAGAGAGGAGAGCACAGGACCTCGAACAGATTTTAAACTCTCACATTGAAGAACTGCAAAGGCAGTCAGCAAATACCCTGAAGCACCATGCCACTCTCAAGCATATCCACCGCAGATGAAGCTTTAAAAAAAAAATAAAACCTTAAATTGTACAGATAAATCCCTGCACCAAACATCAGCTACCATTTTAAAAAAAAAAAAAAACTTTAGCCCAAGAATTTTTTTTTTTGTAATGTGAGATTTTTATATCGTTTCGCTGTGGAGTTCATTTCAAGATGAATTTGGAAGATTGTGTATCAAGAGGTCTCAAAAGAAAGTCTGGAAATTAAATGTGAATATATATTTTTTAATTTTTTTAGTGCGATCCAAAATTCTGTTTTCATATTCAAAATGCTGCATCCAAAATGTTATTTTGGAGACGGATTCAAGGTGGGTTGCAAGGCTGGGAACAAAATTCACACTAATGTGACTGTTATGGGTCTCATCAAAACAAGAAACAGTTTCAAGTATTTCAGCTCTTGAGGTTAGGGTTAGGGTTAGGGTTGGTTCCACCACAAAACCGCGTTCGACTAAACCGCGCTCGACTAAACCGCGTAGCTGACGTCATCAAGAGGGCGACAACAGCGCGGAGACAGAAGCACGCTGTAAACGCTAAACCTAAAATTAACCCCTAACCCTAACCCCCCTAAACCTAATCCTAAACCTAACCCTTAACTTAACCCTAAACCTAACCCTAACCCTAACCCTTAACCTAAACCTAAACCTAATCCTAATCCTAACCCTTAACCTAACCCTAAACCTAACCCTAAACCTAACCCTAACTCTAAAGCTAACCCTAAACCTAACCCTTACCTTAAGTTGAATCGGCTTGCTTTCAAAGCGCTATTTAAAGCGCCCTTCTTGTTCCGCACTGGCTGTTGTCACCCTGTTGATGACGTCAGCGACGCGGTTTAATCGGGCGCGGCTTAGTCGAGCGCGGTTTTGACGGGCCACGGTTAGGGTTAGGGTATTTTGTTGCTTACAATCTCCATTGACTGCAGTTTTGCAACCCAGATATGGTAGTGTTAACTTTACCCTTCCTTTAATTCAGATAATTTTCCCTGGCAAAATCTAACTTAATATAGGTAATCCTCGATTTACAACCAGAATTAAGCCCAAAATTTATATTGCTAAGAGAGAAATTTGTTCTTAAGTACCATATTTTTCAGAGTATAAGACGCATAAGAAATTATTAGGGCGGAGAACCGGTTGTTAAATTACTTGAATCCCACCACTGCTTCTAATGTCTCTTCCAGCTCTGGAATGCTCCAACACTGGAGGTTTTTAAGAAGAGATTGGACAACCATTTGTCTGAAATGGGATAGGGTCTCCTGCTTGTAGGACTAGAAGACCTCCAAGGTTCCTTCCAACTCTGTTATTCTGTTATGTACAGAGGAAGAGCTCATGTTGGCAGGACAAAATGTTGTTGACGTGGAAGGATGGAAGGCTGAGTCAACCTTGAGCCTGGTGAGATTCGAACTGCCAAATTGCAGGCAGCCAGCAGGCAGCAGAAGTAGCCTGCAATAACTGCACTCTAACCACTGTGCCATTGTGACTCTTATAAATCCAAAGAAGTTACCGTAAATCTATAGACTGAAAAGAGAATTTATCACAAAAGAAAAAGTAACGTAAAAACACGTAGGATGACAACTCAAGTTAGTTACTTATTTACCTTTTTAAATAATGTTTTGGACTTCAGCCTATGTATTGCAAAAGTTTATATTTGCTGAGGCCAAGTTTTCTTGTGTGTGTGTGTGTGTGTGTGTGTGTGTGTGTGTGTGTGTACACATACATACACACATATACATACATATATATGTACATAAGAGAAATAGGGTTGTTAAAGAACAATCTGTGAGTATGAATGCAGACAGAGGAACTATTAATTTTATAAACATAGCGGGCTTAATTGATAAAAATAAATCAAGCGTTATGTTAATGATGAGTCTGCCTTTCAAAGAAGGAGCAGTATGGCTTCTAACTGCGTTTGTGTCTGTATATGTACACAACCACAATTAAATGTATCACACAGACACATTCTTATGGATTGGATTCAATGGGAGCTGGCATTTGGCAAGAAAAAAGAAGCCACACTGCCTACAGGAATTTTTGTGGGTGCTTTATTGCGATCTTTTAGAGGGGAGGGGAAATTGCCTTCGATTTTAGGGTGTCTGGTTCTTTCCATTCAACGCAGTAAAATGCAGGAGAGCTGAAATTAACTGAACTGTTAAGTTCAGCCGAAGAGAAACGTGAAAGTTCAGGGCAAGTCTCCAGAAAGGGCAGAGTCAATAATAATACAGTAATTAAAAAATAATAATCTATTAAATGTACATGCTGCTGTCCAACTTCCAGCTCCGTTGGGCAAGAGAGACCAAGGTCAACCTGATACGTGGACATGTCTGCAAATCTTTTTAAGATGAGCCACAGTACAGATCACATTGATGATAATTGCTGTCCTGATCATTGCAAATTCAATATCCCAAAATCATTCCAATATATAAAATGGTGTGTGTGTGTGTGTCCTGACTGCAAGAGACAGAAATAATAATAATAATAACAACAACGGTAGAATACAAATAAATAAATCTGTCTTGGGAAGAGAGAGAGAGATTTTTAACCCGAGTTGGCTAAAAGTAGTTAAAATTTTAGCCAACTCGGAATATGAAGCCAATGTAATTTTGACTGACCAATTAGTCCAGAGTTCCCAAGGGAGATTTATTTATACAGTTGTTATTTTTAGAAATAACTCAAGGGGGTGAACATATCCAACACACACTTTCCTCATCCTATCTTCTCCACAACAACAACCCTGTGAGGTGGGTTGGGCTGAGAGAGTGACTGGCCCAAAGTCACCCAGCTGCAGGGGTGGGCATATGGGGGTTTGGGGGGGGGGGATTGGAAGAACCTCTAGCTAAGATTCTATGCCAGTGTTTCTCAACCTTGGTGACTTTAAGTCCTGTGGACTTCAACTCCCAGAAATAAAGTCACCAAGGTTGAGAAACACTGTTCTACGCAGTTCGGAGAACCCCCAAATCCCACTCCTGGCTGGATCCGCCCACCCCTCCCCTCCCAGGAGTCCCCATGCGGCCCATTTTGGATGCAGATAAGTGCAGGGTGTGCATGGAGGTTCAGGGAGGGCGAAAAACGGCCTACCGGAAATTCAGGTAGGCTGGAAACGGGCCTCCGGAACCTGGGAAGGCTGTTTTCGCCCCCCTGGAGGCTAGGGGAAAGCCTCCGGAGTCCAGGGAGGGTAAGGTGACCAGATTTTCAGATTGGAAAAGAGGGACACCCTTGACCGGGGGGGGGGGGGGCTTGATTAAAAAAAAATTTTTTGTCAAAAGGTCACCCCAGGACACTGAAACCAGCATAAATACGAATCTGTTGCCAAACCAAATTTTGATCACGTGACCATGAGGATGCTGCAACGGTCGCTAAGTGTGAAAAATGGTCGCAACGGTCGCTAAGTGTGAAAAATGGTCGCAACGGTCGCTAAGTGTGAAAAATGGTCATCAGTCACTTTTTTCAATGCCATTGTAACTTTGGTCACTAAATGTTTTCCCCCTCCTCGAGACTCCTCACTTCTTCCTTCATTCTTCTTGCTGATCTACCTTCACCTTATCTGTCTTCTGCTCTTTCCCTCTCTTCCTTCCTTCCTCCCTCCTTCCATCCTCTTCTTTCCTCACTCACTCCCTTCCTCCTTTTTTCTCTTCCTTCCTCCTTCCATTCTTTATACGATATAAAATTCAATGAGGGTGAAACACACCAAATCTGGCAAAGCTGCCTTGCACCAACCTGGCCTGCCCATAGAATAGCAGCCACTTTGAGACACATAAACCTGGTCTGAACATATTGCATCACAAAGATTTGCAAAGATCACATTTGCAAAAAGGAACATTTCTTGTAGTAAATACATTTTATAAACAATTTAAAAGTAAAAATCCCCCCAAAATAATAAAAAAGGTATTCTATAAATAAAAGAAATCCTTAAAAACCATTGTTAAGTATTACACCAGCAATAATTTATACTGTCACCATTTCAAACTATCATCAGAAATACGAATCTGTTGCCAAACATCAACATTTTGATCGCGTAACCATGAGGATGCCACAACGGTCGCTAAGTGTGAAAATGGTCGCTAAGTGTGAAAAATGGTCATCAGTCACTTTTTTCAATGCCATTGTAACTTTGGTCACTAAATGTTTTCCCCCTCCTCGAGACTCCTCACTTCTTCCTTCATTCCTCTTGCTTATCTACCTTCACCTTATCTGTCTTCTGCTCTTTCCCTCTCTTCCTTCCTTTCTCCTTCCATCCTCTCTTCTTTCCTCACTCACTCCCTTCCTCTTTTTTTCTCTTCCTTCCTCCTTCCATTCTTTCAGCTTCATTTCTTTTGCCTATCTACCTTCTCTGTCTTTCTGCTCTTTCCATTTCTTCGCTTCTGTTCCTTCCTTCTTCCCTCCTTTCCTATTTCTTCCTTCTTCCTTCCTTCTGCCTATCTACCTTCACCTTCTCTGTCTTTCTACTCTTTCCCTGTCTTCCCCTTTCCTCCCTCCCTCCCTTCTTTGCTTTCTAGTTCCATCTTTTCTTCTTTCCTCTCTCCCTCTTTTTCTTTTTTCCTTCCTTCCTCCTTCCTCTTGCCTATCAACTTTTTTATTTTTTTTTGTTACATAGACGACACATACCCACAACAATAAAAACAAAACAAAAAGAAAAAAACCCATCATCACATATAGCATGTCATTTGGTTACAAGTGTTTTAACATTTATCATTCTTATACATTTATTATTTCATTTAATAGGTTATAATATACAGTTTGGGTTGCTTTGTTTACCATCCCTTCCTCCTGTTATAACACCACCTTATTTTCCCTTTCTTTTCTCCCTTCCTCCCTTCTCTACTTTCTTCCTTCCTGCTCTCCTTTCCCTTCCTTCTTCCCTTACCTTTCTCCTACTCCTGCTCTTCCTCTTCCCCTTTCTACCCTCTCTCCCCCTCTTTCTCTCCTTTCCATCCTCCTCTCCTTACCTCTTTCTTCTTTCCATCATCCTTTCATTCTCTCCTCCTTTCTCCCTTTCTCCCAACTCCCTTTCTGGGAGTTGAAGTCCACACACTTTCAAGTCTCCAAGGTGGAGAAAGACTGATCTATCTAATTAATATAATTATTTCTCCCTCTCTTTTTCACTCTCTTTCCAGCGCACACACGCAAATGCATAGGGCAGCCCACCTCACACACAGGTAACTCCGGGCGGCTTGCGGGAAGAGGACAGCCTACCACTCACCCACGCGGGGGGGGGGGGGCAGGATTTCGCCAAGAAAAGTTAACTTTCCTGCGAAAGGGGCCGGCAGCCTCTCAGCTCTTCCCGGCTGGGAAGACCTCCCCCCACTTCCACTCCTGCGACCCTCCTCCCGCCTCCTCAGAGCTTCAAGCAAGCTAACTGGGAAGGCTGGGAAAGAAGAAGAAACGGAGGCGCGAGGTCAGCGGTCCTTGGGGGCGCGGCGGAAGCGCTCCTTTCCCGGCTCTGCTGCCGTTGCTGCTGCTGCGGGCGGAAGGGGAGGAGGAGGAGGAAGAAGATAAAGCGGCGGGGCGGTCCCTGCAGCCGCCGACACGGGAAAGGTGCGCTTTGACAGGGCTCCCACAGCCCTGCCAAAGCGCCCATTTCCCGGCTCGGCTGCCGTTGCTGCTGCTCATGGCAGAAGGGGAAGAGGAGGAGGAGGAAGAGAAAGCGGTGGGGCGGTCCCTGCAGCCGCCGACGCGGGAAAGGTGCGCTTTGACAGGGCTCCCACAGAGGACTCCTGCCTCTTCGTGCATGGGATCGCTGCCTCCGAGAGCATGGGAGCGGCCGCGAGGAGTCCGTTCGTGCAGCGCCCCAACCTCTTCTCCTGCCTCTTCGTGCATGGGATCGCTGCCTCCGAGAGCGTGGGAGCGGCCGCGAGGAGTCCGTTCGTGCAGCGCCCCAACCTCTCCTCCTCCTCCTGCAGGAGGAGAGGTTGGGGCGCTGCACGAACGGACTCCTCGCAGCCGCTCCCACGCTCTCGGAGGCAGCGATCCCATGCACGAAGAGGCAGGAGGAGAGGTGGGTGCGCTGGCAGCTGCCCCGCAGACAACTTCCACACGCTTCAGGAGCTTCTGCCGAGCGACAGGAGCTCCGGAAACGCGTGGAAGTTGTCTGCGGGCAGCTGCCGCTGCGTCCACGCTCTCGGAGGCCCAGAAGCGAGGGGACGTTCTCTGCTGGCGGCGCCGCTCCCCCGATATCTCTTCCTTCCGCGGCGAATCCCATGGATTCACGAACGGACTCCACGGAAGGAAGAGACATCGGGACAGCAGTGGGGAGGCCCAGAAGCGAGGGGACGTTCTCTGCTGGCGGCGCCACTCCCCCGATATCTCTTCCTTCCACGGCGAATCCCATGGATTCACGAACGGACTCCACGGAAGGAAGAGACATCGGGACAGCAGCGGGGAGGCCCAGAAGCCAGAGGACGTTCTCTGCTGGCGTCCGCCGCTCCCCCGACCTCTCTTCATTCCGCGGCGAATCCCATGGATTCACGAACGGACTCCACGGAAGGAAGAGACATCGGGACAGCAGCGGGGAGGCCCAGAAGCCAGAGGACGTTCTCTGCTGGCGTCCGCCGCTCCCCCGACCTCTCTTCCTTCCGCGGCGAATCCCATGGATTCACGAACGGACTCCACGGAAGGAAGAGACATCGGGACAGCAGCGGGGAGGCCCAGAAGCGAGGGGACGTTCTCTGCTGGCGGCGCCGCTCCCCCGATATCTCTTCCTTCCGCGGCGAAGCCCATGGATTCACGAACGGACTCCACGGAAGGAAGAGACATCGGGACAGCAGCGGGGAGGCCCAGAAGCCAGAGGACGTTCTCTGCTGGCGTCCGCCGCTCCCCCGACCTCTCTTCCTTCCACGGCGAATCCCATGGATTCACGAACGGACTCCACGGAAGGAAGAGACATCGGGACAGCAGCGGGGAGGCCCAGAAGCCAGAGGACGTTCTCTGCTGGCGTCCGCCGCTCCCCCGACCTCTCTTCCTTCCGCGGCGAATCCCATGGATTCACGAACGGACTCCACGGAGGAAGAGACATCGGGACAGCAGCGGGGAGGCCCAGAAGCGAGGGGACGTTCTCTGCTGGCGGCGCCGCTCCCCCGATATCTCTTCCTTCCGCGGCGAATCCCATGGATTCACGAACGGACTCCACGGAAGGAAGAGACATCGGGACAGCAGCGGGGAGGCCCAGAAGCGAGGGGACGTTCTCTGCTGGCGGCGCCGCTCCCCCGATATCTCTTCCTTCCGCGGCGAAGCCCATGGATTCACGAACGGACTCCACGGAAGGAAGAGACATCGGGACAGCAGCGGGGAGGCCCAGAAGCCAGAGGACGTTCTCTGCTGGCGTCCGCCGCTCCCCCGACCTCTCTTCCTTCCACGGCGAATCCCATGGATTCACGAACAGACTCCACGGAAGGAAGAGAGATCGGGACAGCAGCGGGGAGGCCCAGAAGCCAGAGGACGTTCTCTGCTGGCGTCCGCCGCTCCCCCGATATCTCTTCCTTCCGCGGCGAATCCCATGGATTCACGAACGGACTCCACGGAAGGAATAGAGGTCTGGTCTGGGCAGCACGCACAGAGCGGGAAAGGCAGTACCAAAGCCTGGCCGCGAGCGAGGGAGCGCGCGGCGAGCAGCTACACCGGGCTGCTTCCTCCTCCGCCGCGTGCAATGCTGGGCTGCTTGCCTTCCCCCCTCCTCCTCCTCCTCCGCGAGCAACGCAACGCGGGGCTGCTTGCCTTCCACCCCTCCTCCTCCGCCGCCGCGTGCAACGCCGGGCTGCTTGCCTTCCCCCCTCCTCCTCCGCGAGCAACGCAACGCCGGGCTGCTTGCCTTCCACCCCTCCTCCTCCTCCGCGAGCAACGCCGGGCTGCTTCCCCCTCCTCCCCCTCCTCAGCCGCGAGCGAGGGAGCACGCGGCGACCAGCAACGTCTCCTCCCCCCAGCGCCTCCCGATTCCCACGGTACCAAATTAATTAGACAATACAAAACATACTCACCACCAGTGAGTAAGCGCAGCAGCTGCAACCCCAACAAGAAAGAAAGACGAAATAAAATGGAGAACTCGCGCATGCGTCCTCAGCTAAGGAGTCCAGCCAATCAGTGAGCTGGTTGGCCAGCTCACTGATTGGCTGGAGTCCAGCCAATCAAATTAGTGAGCGGCAGGCTGGGCTGGCTTAAATTTGTAGGTAGCATAGAACGAAACGATGAGCCAGCCCAGCAGCTGATGGGCGGGAGCTGCCAGCGCCAAAAAAAGCGTGCCTTTTTAAAAAGCGGGCGGGACGCGGGAATATGCATCAAAAGGCGGGGGTGTCCCACCAAAAGCGGGACATCTGGTCACCTTAAGGGAGGGCAAAAATGCCCGCCCCCACAGTGGTGCAGGAGGCAGACTAGGCCACACCCACCATGGCCATGCTCACCCAGCAACTGGGCAGAGAACCAATTTTTGAAGCCCACCCCTGCCCAGCTGGTTTTCATGCCTATGGCCAGACTTGAACTCATGGTCCCTGGTTTCTAGCCTCATGCCTTGACTACAAGACCAAACTGGCTGTCTGGATTGGTGTAGATTTGCACAAAGTGAACTGTCATCATGGAATCATAGAGCTAGAGTTCAACCCCCCCTCCCCCCCCCTGTACAGTGCAGGACTCACACCTAGGTTTCTCAAATTCTTTCCTCTTGAAACCCTGTCCCACTTTTAAACCTTATGCGAGATGCCAGAATAGTGTTTCCTTTTTATATGGTTTGTGTCAGGATTCCGACTGATGCCCTAATTAAATCAGAAGCCTCAAGCTAAGTTTCAAAAGAAATCCAGTTATTTATTAGGAGCTTCCTGTCAGCACCAACCAAGTGAAGCCAACTCTGACTTCACTTAATCCGGGCCTCGGCTCTGACCCTGTTTCCCCTTCCCCACAAGTCACATTCCCCAATGAAGCAATTTCACAGGTTGTAGAAGTCACTCCCTCTGGCCACTCTGGCTCCCCCTGGAGATGACCTTGACATTGCCACAGGAATGTGCTTTGATTTGACTGAAATGGAAGTTCATCAATGCAGCCGTGAGACTTGGTTTTCCCATCCCCCTGCCTATGGCAACTCGAGAGCAAGTCAGGATATTATATTGATCAATATTTACTGCGTTCAACATTAAAATGGACGCATTGATAGAATATTGAGTTGTTGAATCCCGTAAAAGCCAAAATATTAAAATTAATAAGAGATTGACATAAATAACATATTTATTTGCTTATTAAATTTATCTGCCACCCAGCTCATATCAAAATAACACTGGACAGCTTTAAAAAAAACCTCTATATTATTAGCACCTAAAAAATAATAATGAGTAGGGTGTCATCGTTTTAATTTTTTGCAAGTATCTTCAACATCTGGCGAAATAAAATTGATTTTGTGGGCCTCTGAAAGGATCTAGGGAGCCTCCAGAGGTCTTCACACAACCATGCCCTTCATCATCTCCAATAGTTAATTCTCCAGCTTCTGTTTAAAAACCTCCAGTGAGGTTCAGGGAAGTATCAAAGGAACTCTGCGAAGAGAGAGTCCAGAAATCGTTAGAAGCCGCAGAAAAGAAGTTCAAGGGGAAGAAAATATACGATGCCAGAAATCTTCACATGAAGACACAATTCATTGGAGAATTGCAAGGAACATGTCCTATCAATAATGAAAGAAACCAGGAAAGGGATTTGATGTTTACGCACATTAAAAAAAAAATGTGTGAAGCTTCAATCAGACCATCATGGCTGCCATTTTGACATTTCGGATTACACCCTGTATCCCGGATCCACCTTGGCCGGGAAGGTGGATTTACAAAAAAGTGAAACGCGCTTAACATTTTGGAGAAGACACTTTCTAAGGCCACTCTCACCCATACAGACAGGCAAGACACCGGAATATAAACTGACACCAAACCGCACTCCTTTCAAGATGATCCAAAGGTGCTTTTTCAGGAGGCAACTGGACTTTCTTGGTTTTTCTTTGAAGATCTTGCACTTCTCATCCAAGAAGCTTCTTCAGCTCTGATTGGATGATGGGGAATGGAAGGATTTATATTCTTTGCAAACAGCTGGTCATTTGCATCCTTATTAGAGGGTCGTTAAAGCACTTGGAAGTTTATCTCTGTCCTCAGGGTCACCTGAGTGATGCTCCTGGTTCCTGCAGCCTGTCATTTTTCCTCTGGAAATCCATTCCTACTCCAACACCATTGAAAGGGTGTTCGTCCCAAATTGGATAGCAAAATGTCTGTAGAGATTCTCGGTCATCCAGGTCACGGTTGTCCCAAAGGTGCTTCTTCAGGAGGCAACTGGACTTTCTTGTTTTGTCTTTTGAAGACGGTTCACTTCTCATCCAAGAAGCTTCGGGAGCTCTGATCGGATAGTGTGGAATGGAAGGATTTATATTCCTAGCAGGCAGCTGGTCATTGGCATCCTTTTTAGAGGGTCGTTAAAGCACTTGGAAGTTTATCTTTGTCCTTAGGGTCATGTGTGTGGTGCTCCTCAGAGGTGGGTTTCACATAATTTTACTACCTGTTCACTGTGCACCAAAAATGTGAGCAAGCGCCTTCTGCACATACACGCGCCCTTCCACGCATCTACTTGGCTTGCACACACGGCTTACACGCATACACACGGCTTAGAAAATGTGCCTGAATAGAACGGCCTAGCACTGGGGGAGGGAGGCGGCGGCCTCAAGGCGGACCCTCCCGCAATAGCAATAGCAATAGCAGTAGACTTATATACCGCTTCATAGGCCTTTCAGGCCTCTCTAAGCGGTTTACAGAGAGTCAGCATATTGCCCCCAACAATCTGGGTCCTCATTTTACCCACCTCGGAAGGATGGAAGGCTGAGTCAACCCTCAGCCGGTGAGATTTGAACCGCTGACCTGCTGATCTAGCAGTAGCCTGCAGTGCTGCATTTAACCACTGCGCCACCTTGGCTCTTGAGTCGCCACTACCAGTTTGCTCGAACCGGGCCAAACCGGCTGATCTGATTTCTGTGATCTGCCATTTTTCCCCTGGAAATCCATTCCTACTCCTACACCATTCAAAGGCTGTTCATCTTAAACTGTATAGCTAAAAGCCTGTAGAGATTCTCATTCATCCAGGTCTTGGTTGTTCCCATTTGGGGACACTGCACTGCACTGATGACGTTACCTAGTTTGGGTAATGAAACGTCTACAAGAACACAAGCAAGCTCATATTCTCGTCTGTCTGCAGCAAATCATTGAATTCCATTCTTTCCTTTAGTGATGCGACGAAGTCCAGAAATTATGTGGAGCAGAGAAAAATTATGCAGCCCAGAACTGCCAGGTAGATTTTACACCGTCTGTTCCGTTAGTGCCTCTCTCTCTCTCTCTCGAGAAAATGGTTTGTGGGACACATGTACACTTGACCGAAATAGTATCTGAGCAATAAAAATAATGAGTCTCTGCAGGAAACAGGCCTTCAAAAATAGGATGTGACCTAACTTCAATAGGCATCTGAAGGTAACTCCCCAAAATGCAGGCTGAATATTGTATTATTCAGAAGGGGATTTGGAAATTGGAAAGGTAGCAGCTGTAGCCTGAAGCACTTCCTGACTCACACGTTGGGGCAGGCTTTGATAAGTACAAGGTGGTACTAATTATAGACCACATTTTATTAATCTTACTTATTTATAAAGCACCTGTTCCCCCGGCAAACATGTCACTTTCATTTCTAATCTGTACGCTGCATTTACAGCTTCCCTATAGAAGATACTTTGTGTGAATGGGGAGAAGAACAAATCCATCTCGCAAATGCTACCGGTGCATACAATGTCCTTCAACGAGTTTTACAAAGCACCAGAAGGCAGGACAAGAAACAATGGAAATTAATCAAGGAGAGAAGCAACCTAGAACCGAGGAGAAATTTCCTAACAATGAGAACAATTCACCAGTGGAACAGCTTGCCTTCAGAAGCTGTGGGTGTTCCAACACTGGGGAGGGGGGGTTAAGAAGAGATTGGACAACCATTTTTCTGAAATGGTTTAGGGTCTCCTGCTTGTACAGGTTGTAGGACTAGAAGACCTCCAAGATCCCTTCCAATCAGTGATGAAATTCATTTTTTTTTACTACCGGTTCTGTGAGCGTGGCTTGGTGGGTATGGCAGGGGAAGGATATTTCAAAATCTCCATTCCCACCCCACTCCAGGGGAAGGATACTGCAAAGTCCACATTCCCTCCCCACTCCAGAGGGAAGAAACTGCAAAATCTCCACTCCAGGGGAAGGATACTGCAAAATCTCCATTCCCTCCCTACTCCAGGGGAATGGAGATTTTGCAGTATCCTTCCACTGGCGTGGGATGAGAATGGAAATTTTGCAGTATCCTTCCCTTGGAGTGGGGAGGGGAAGGATACTGCAAAATCTCCATTCCTGTTCCACTCCAGGGGAGGGATACTACAAAATCCCCATTCCCACCCCGCTCCAGAGGAAGGATACTGTAAAATTTCCATTCCCTCCCTACTCCAGGGGCAGGATTCTGTAAAATCTCCATTCCCTCCCTACTCCAGGGGAAGCATACTGCAAAATCCCCATTCCCTCCCCCTCCAGGGGAAGAATACTGCAAAATCCCCATTCCCTCCCCACTCCAGGGGAGTGGAGATTTTGCTGTATCCTTCCCCTGGAGTGAGAAAATCTGCACTGCACAGTAGAAGCCATTTTACGGCAGTACAGTAGAAGCCATTTTAAGGCACAAACAGGCTGTGTCTTAACAGAATACCCCAAGAAGTTTTAGGAGTGTCTTACCCCCACAGTATTTGTTTCCAGAGAGTAAGTCATCTATGTACCAAGTTTGGTTGAAATTGCTCAAGGCGTTCCAGAGTTATGCTGGAAACACACACACACCAAAGCCGTTTTTATATATATAGATTCTGGAAAGAGCTTTGCAGGGCCTCTCGCTCTGTTGCATCTTTTGCAGGTAATTATCAGAAGTTTCTTTTTTAAACTCGGTTACCTAAGAAAACCATGTGCACTGCTGCGGTATTAACTACTGGTAATGGCCAGCTTCTTAGGGCACATCTGTCTGTCTGAGTTAATAAAGTGGAGGGAAAGAGGAAGATTGTGTGCACCGTTTCCCAAAACAGCCATTAATTCACAGCCTCCGGGAGAATAAATATATTAAAAACAATTGAGCTGAGCTGAAAAATTGATTGGGAAGGTTCCTGTGCCTTGCGGTTTATGAGAGAGTTCAGCTACCCATTCCCTTATTCGGAATGCGAGGGTGATTTTTCCCAGCTGGGATCCAATCCTGACAAAAGGATCAGAAGCAACCCACCCTCACAACTTTGAGTCAAATATTTAAACATGGTTTTGGTTGTGGCCCGACAAAACCGCGCTAGTCAAAATAGCGGCGACAAAACCGTGTCGCTAAAACCGCGATGTCATCACCACGATGTCATCACCGCGGCGACAACAGCGCAGCGACAGAAGGGCGCTTTAAAACAGCGCGGCGACAGAAAGCCGATTTAAATTAAGGTAACAGTTAGGATTAGGTTTAGGGGTTAGGTTTAGGGTTAGGTTTAGGGTTAGGTTAGGGTTAGGTTAGGGTTAGGGTTAGGGTTAGGGTTAGGGTGCTGAGTGCTTTGGAAGGTGCAGATTTGCCCTCCGCGCTTATGTCGGCACGGATAAGGGCTTCGCGGTTTTGTCGGTGAACCGGTTTTGGTACCCAGAAAGGATCCAAGTTTGTGCAGAGTTTATCACGATCTGCACTCAAAAGGAGGTTTGTCCAGGGAAAAGAGGAGATGTGGATATTCAGAACAATTCTGGCTGGAGCCAGAATTAAATACAAATAAATTTAATACATGAGTGTATATCAAGTGACCGGGTGTGTGTGATGCTACAATGGTCATAAGTGTGAAAAAGTGGTCATAAGTCACTTTCCCCAGTGCCGTTGTAACCTTGAACGGTCAGTAAGTGAATTGTGGTAAGTGGAGGACTCCCTGTATATAATTTTTCTTCTTCGGTTGGAACAGAAATTAACGCATGGTTCCAAGTGCCATTTTAATCTAGGCATATCTTTCCTGGGACAATTGTCCTTTTTACTTCTTTCCTTTGATTGTAGGGTTTGTTTTGTCATTTTATCAACTT
Source organism: Thamnophis sirtalis (assembly GCF_051295495.1). Taxonomy (NCBI): domain Eukaryota; kingdom Metazoa; phylum Chordata; class Lepidosauria; order Squamata; family Natricidae; genus Thamnophis; species Thamnophis sirtalis. The sequence continues at coordinate 11,734,773 of NW_028261388.1, forward strand.
GGATTTTATCTGCCAAAATTTTCTTATTTGTTTTATAGTTTTAATCTGCCCGGTAGGCTTAATTTTGCCGGCGGATGACAAGGTGATTTAAAACATCGAAAACAAGTTTTGACTGGCATCAAGATTTTGCATAGCAGATCAATGTGATTTTCTTTGTAATCAAATGTGACCCAGCCTCAGAGCTTTTTTTTTTTTTTTTTGCTGGAGGAGGAGATATTTTGCAGGTGAAGCATGGAAAAGATTGCCGGAGTGAAAACAGATCAAAAAACAAGTTGGGTTGCAGAGAGAGAAAAATTGAGATTTTTCAATGAATTAGGTGAATCTATTCAATAACAGGCATTTGGGCGCTCAGACTAGGCTCTGAGCATTACAAGAAATGGATGGACTTAGCACTGAAAATAATTTAATTTCCTTTCATTTAAATGTAATTGGACTAGACTCTGATCATGAATGTCATCATTTCCCCCATCTATCACCTTAAATAGGACAATTTATTCACAGGTTATGTAGTTTCCTGGGCTACCAGCAACCATAAGGCCTATAGGAAGTTAGCACCCACCCCTCTCCTAGAAAAATGAAATATTTGAGAAAATATTCAAAGGGCAGAATATTTCCCCTAAAAGGGAGGCAGAAACTCAGCCCCCCACCTTTGTCAATGGACCATTAAGGCCTGAGTCAGTGTATTCTACATAACAAAGATCCACCTCCTTCAGGCAGAGCCATAGGAGAAATTGCCCAAACCCCTGTCAGGGTTCCATATAACATCCAAAATTAAATCAGAGTCCCAGGCAAAGTATTGGTCAAAGTTCCAATTTATTAAGAGAACCATGTTGGGACATTTGGGAAAACCCGAATCTGAAAGCTTTATGGTTTTCCCCACCCAGTTGAAAGTTCAAGATCTTGTCCCTACACCCACAAGTTAATCGCATGGTCCACTCTCCCACTGCCATGCTGGCAGTTCCACCCATCCAGTTCCGGTCAGGTGCAGAGGTACAGAGACAAAGGAAGACCTTGGCTTTCTAGAAAGAATATTGTTATGGCTACATAGTATGTGACTCCGTACAATCCCCCCTCCCATTTTCCCATAATAAAAAATAGTAGAATCATAGAAAGTGTGGCAGGCCAAAGATCCAAAAGAAAAGATGGCTGCAGGCATGAGAGCCCCTTCATTACGCCATCACCCAGCAAGGCTCAACCAAGCCTGGGACTCAAAAGTACAACCTACAAAATTACCCTTGCATGGCTCCATGGGAGTCTGACAGTCAATCAGAATACAAGCTCAAATTCAAAAGCCCAGAGAGGGCATAAAACCAGGGCATTCTCAGCATCTCTTCCCCTTTTTTCCTCCCAGGACCTCAAGCCACGTGGTCCTGTCTACCATTAAAAACCATCTTTCCAAGCAGCTTCCTGTTTCCAGTGTCTTTTTCCCCACTTGGAACTGAACCCTGATTGACATTTCTTCCAACAGGCCCATGCTTAACAGAAGTTAAGCATGGGGCTGCCGAGGGAGGTCAAAAAAGTCAAAATGGCAGATTAAAACCCTGCCATTTTTTAATATGTGTGTCGTATGTAAAAAAAAAAAAAAACTGGAGTTGCCATTTTGACATGTTGTGTCTGTTCTCCCCTATAGTCATCTCTGAATTAGTATCTCTAAGCCAGTGGTCTCCAACCTTGGCAACTTTAAGACCTGTGGACTTCAACTCCCAGAGTTCCTCAGCCAGCTTTGCTGGCTGAGGAACTCTGGGAGTTGAAGTCCACAGGTCTTAAAGTTGCCAAGGTTGGAGACCACTGCTCTAAGCGACAGTATAGACCTACTCTGGGTGTACTTGATGACAAGCACTTCCAAGAAATCAGGCTTTGCTCAACCGGTATTTTTGGAACTACTTTTGAAGCTCTTGAGAGCTTTTCTTGATTACGCTGCTGCTTTGTTGAAGGGAGAAAATATAAAATCCATATTCATGTGTATTCAACAGAGCCCATTTGGTCTAGTGATGAAGGCACCAGGTTACAAACCAGGAGACTGTGAGTTCTAGTCCCCCACTTAGACATGAAAGCTGGGTGACTTTGGGCCAATCACCAGGATACTGTGAGTTCTAGTCCCTCCTTAGACATGAAAGCAGGGTGACTTTGGGCCAATCACCAGATACTGTGAGTTGTAGCCCCTCCTTAGACACGAAAGCTGGGTGACTTTGGGCCAATCACCAGGATACTATGAGTTCTAGTCCCTCCTTAGACATGAAAGCTGGGTGACTTTGGGCCAATCACCAGAATACTGTGAGTTCTAGTCCCTCCTTAGACATGAAAGCTGGGTGACTTTGGGCCAATCACCAGAATACTGTGAGTTCTAGTCCCTCCTTAAGACATGAAAGCTGGGTGACTTTGGGCCAATCACCAGAATACTGTGAGTTCTAGTCCCTCCTTAGACATGAAAGCAGAGTGACTTTGGGCCAATCACCAGGAGACTGTGAGTTCTAGTCCCTCCTTAGACATAAAAGCAGGGTGACTTTGGGCCAATCACCAGGATACTGTGAGTTCTAGTCCCTCCTTAGACACGAAAGCTGGGTGACTTTGGGCCAATCACCAGGATACTGTGAGTTCTAGTCCCTCCTTAGACATGAAAGCAGAGTGACTTTGGGCCAATCACCAGGATACTGTGAGTTCTAGTCCCTCCTTAGACATGAAAGCAGGGTGACTTTGGGCCAATCACCAGGATACTGTGAGTTCTAGTCCCTCCTTTAGACACGAAAGCTGGATGACTTTGGGCCAATCACCAGGATACTATGAGTTCTAGTCCCTCCTTAGACATGAAAGTTGGGTGAGTTGGGCCAATCACCAAGAGACTATAATTTGTAGTCCTGTCTTAGGCACAGAAGCCAGCTGGTTGACTGGACCAGTCCCTCGCTCTCAACTCAACCCATGTCACATGGTTGTTCTTGGGAAAATAGGAGAAAGGAGCATTCGATATATTAGCATAGTCTTTATTGTCATTGTATAAAATAAATACAATGGAGTTGGTTATATATATATTGGCCGCCCTGAGTTATTTATAAAAAATAATACAGTTGGGATGAAACACTCTTTAAGAAGTGTTTAGCAGTGAAAAGAAAATTCAACCTATCTGCAAATGGAGGTTCAAGTAAAATTTTCTCCTCTCCTCTTTACATCTCCTCCCAACTACTCAGCTCACGCCCCCTCCCACAATAAAAAGCTAAGTATATTCCTGACACCAAATGTTGTTTGCCTCTGTTTTTAATTTTTGAGAAATGGCTTGGGAAGAAGGTGAAACAAGAAACAGCTGCTACGTCTCTCCCTGGCCTCTCATCCTGCTCCATGTAGGTTTCCAGCAAGGCAGATTTCTCTGAGGTCTGGTCTCACAGCTCTCTGCTCTGCTTATGAATCCTTTTATAGTTCAATTCCCCTTCTTCATAAATATTTTCCTGACACTTTGAAGTAACAAATGACTACCGAGTGGGCTGCAGATTGGAAATGCTACCTGAGCGTATAGCTCAGGGGTGTCAAACTCAAGACTGGATCCGGTCTGCGGGGTGCTTAGATCTGGCCTGTGGCGCCCGCCTGGAAATGGCGAAGGACCAGCCCATGGTGCCTCTGCCAGCGAAAACGGAGCTCGGGAGGGTTGACCGTGGTCCTCCCGAGCTCTGTTTTCACTGGTAGAAGGTTGCAGGAGGTTGTCGCAGCCAAAAACGAAGCTTGTGAACCCGTTTCCGCTGACGGAGCACTCGGGCCACCACGGGCGCCCATGACCCAAGTGACATCAAGTTGGTCATGCCCACCCAAGGTCAACTACAACCCTGATCAGCAGTGGGATTCACTTCCCTTCCCTACCGGTTTGCAAATGTGAGCGCAACCTTCTGTACATGCGCCCCGGCTTCTGTGCATGCGCAGAAGGTCGTGGATTATATCGGGATGGGTGGGCGGAGCCTCCCACAGCTGCCGGTAACGGTTCGCCCGAACCAGAGAACTGGTCAGAGAACTGGCTGAATACTACCTCTGACCCTGATGAGGCCCTCAATGAATTCGAGTTTGACACCTCTGGTATAGGTAGTCCTCGTTTAACAACCACGACGGGGACCGACAACTCTGTTGTTAAGAAGAGTGAACACCAAGTGGCAACATATTTAGGATAGGTGCTGTGTCCTGGGGTCATGTGATCCCCTTTTGTGACCTTCTGACAAGCAAAGGCCATGTGGAAGCCAAATTCACTTAACAACCGTGTTAGTAAATTAACAGCTCCCGTGATTCACTTAACAAACACAGCAAGAAAAGTCGTAAAGTGGGGCGTAATTTTTCACTTAGCAACAGAAATTTTAAGCTCGATTGTGGTTATAGCAATAGCAATAGCAGTTAGACTTATACACCGCTTCATTGGGCTTTCAGCCCTCTCTAAGCGGTTTACAGAGTCAGCATATTGCCCCCAACAACAATCTGGGTCCTCATTTTACCCACCTCGGAAGGATGGAAGGCTGAGTCAACCTTGAGCCGGTGAGATTTGAACAGCCGAACTGCAGAACTGCAGTCAGCTGAAGTAGCCTGCAGTGTTGCATTTAACCACTGCGCCACCTCGGCTCGGTTATATGTTGAGCACCACCTGTTCCATTGCTATAATTATTACATTTCAGTCTTCCTTTTAAAAACTCTTGCAACACACATATAGCTTATTTTAGAAGCTTTAGAAATCATGCTGATACTTAGGTGAGATGAGAAATAGTAGGGATGTTCCTGGTTGCAATACCCTTGTATTATTATTTCCCAATTCTTAAGAAGGCACCATTTTTTCCACTTTTTGTTCTCTATTGTCGTTGCAAATATTTTATATGCCTTTGAGGAGGGCGCCTCCATTGGCACAGTTTACATTTTGAGGCCAAATACGCTGTGGGACCTTAGTAATATACGTAGGAATCTTTAGACAGTTGCAAATGAATACAAAGGAAGGAAATAAATAAATCCTGCATTTAGAGATGTTCAGGAATGTAAAACTAAAATGCCCATTTCCCCATATCTTCACTTTTAAGATTCTTGAACTGAATGATAATAAAATTACCCCCCAAAAAATGCCTTTTTAAATGCTTGGAGTCACGATAGGATTCATGTGATAAGATTGCATTGCAAGCCATAACACCTTGGCTATAAATGGATATCTGCAAAGGGAAAAGGTGGTTAGAAATATATGTAAAATGGCTTTATCAGGTAATAACCACTCTTGGTAGCTTGATCGTATGATGAGGTAGGGAAAAAAAACCTGCAATGAGATTTTTCTGTTAAAATGATTCTAATAAATCACTCCCTTCTCCTACCATCACTTCATGTTAAGAGAGAAATGGCTTGGAAATTCTACTGGTGAAATGCTTTGCCTTTTTTATGTTGTTAAATGCTAAGTCAGGAAGAAGCTTCTTGGATGAGAAGCAAAATGTCTTCAAAAGAAAAAAACAAGAAAGTCCAGTTGCCTCCTGAAAAAAGCATCTTTGGGACAATCCTGACCTGGATGACTGAGAATCTCTACAGCAGTGTTTCTCAACCTTGGCAACTTGAAGATGTCTGGACTTCAAGTCCCAGAATTCCCCAGCCAGCGCTGGCTGGGGAATTCTGGGACTTGAAGTCCAGACATCTTCAAGTTGCCAAGGTTGAGAAACACTGCTCTACAGACTTGTAAGTTAGGAACTTTCATTTTTTTCCTCAACTTTTTAACTAGAGGAGACATGATAGTTCCAATGGTGGTGTCAACCTATCCTCCAAATCACCTGAAGGCAGGAACAAGGAGCAATGGATGAAAAAGAATCAAGGAGAACAGCAACCTGAAACTAAGGAGAAATGTCCTAACAGGGAGAACAATCAACTGGTAGAACAGCTTGCCTTCAGAAGTTGTGGCTGCTTCAGAGGTTTTTAAGAAGAGATTGGACAATCATTTGTCTGAAGTGGTTTAGGGCTTCCTGCCTGAGCAGGGGGTTGGACTCAGGGGTGGGTTTCTCGCCCCGTTCCAACCGGATCGGTTGGAACGAGGCCGGCGGCGTCCTCACGCACGCACGCAGCGCGCGTGTGCACGCACGCGGCGTCCTCGTGCACACACGTGGTGCGCGCATGCGTACTAGCGTCTGCGCGATGCTCCAGCTGCTCCTGGAGGATTGCGCAGGCGTTCTGCGCATGCGTGGAAAGCGCAAAATTCGAAAAAACCGGGTAAGGAGCGGGCGTGGGTGTGCGGGCGCGCGTGGGTGCAGGGGGGGGGGCTTCGCCGTTCCCGGAAGTTACTTACTTCCGGGTTCGGCGACCAACCGGATCGCAGGGACCGGTGCGAACCGGTCGAAACCCAGCCCTGGTTGGACTAGAAGACCTCCAAGGTCCCTTCCATTCTATCCTATCCTATTCTGTTCTGTCCTATCCTATTCTCTACTTCTTATTCTATTCTATTCTATTCTGTTCTGTCCTATCCTGTCCTACTCTACCCTATCCTTCACCTGATTCTATTCTATTCTATTCTATCCTCCACTTCTTATTCTATTCTGTTCTGTCCTATCCTATCCTATTCTAATGACCAAAGTTACAACCTCACTGAAAAATGTGACTTATGACTGGTTTTCACACTTATGACTGTTGCAGCATCCCCATGGTCCTGGGATCAAAATTTGGATGCTTGGCAGCTGAACTGGTTCATGTTTATTTATTTTATCGCTGTTTATTTATTGCTTATCAATCGTAACACTACTAATGAAAGCGGTTCCTCTAATGTGATTTTCTTTTTTGTTAAGGGCAAACAGGTCACACAACTCCAGAAGCTAAAATCGCATTAAGGCTCAGTATACTACATTGTGCATGCCGCATTAAAGCTTAGTATGATGTTTACAACCAGCCCGTGAATTTTATGGATACTTAACAGCATTGTGAACCAAGCTATAGGGCTTATGTAATAAAATACAGTTTATCATGGGAAGAACTCAATGCTCCTATTGGTCTTGTGTCTAAATGAAAAGGCGAAATACTATTATTTCTGCTTCAACTTTTGCTCTTTTATTTTTAAAAAAATTCATAATGTCATCAGACAAGGAGCTAAGATATCATAATTTCACCAAAATGCGCCAAGCCAAATTTAGGGGTTGACTTTGGGACGTGGTGGCTCAGTGGCTGAGACGCTGAGATTGTCGATCAAATGGTCGGCAGTTCACTGGTTCGAATCCCTAGTGCCATATAATGGAGTGAGCTCCCGTTACTTGTCCCAGCTTCTGCCAACCTAGCAGTTCAAAAGCATGTAAACATTCAAGTAGAAAAACAGGGATCTTCAGTGTTTAGTCATGCCGGCCACATGACCACAGAGACGTTTTTGGACAGCGCTGGCTCTTTGGCTTTGAAACGAAGATGAGCACCGCCCCCTAGAGTCAGGAACGACTAGCACATATGTGCAAGGGGAACATTTACTTTTAAGGATTCGGAGACCCTATTTTAGGCATCCTCTTAACTATAGGCGCATGAAAGAGCTGGGTTTCCTTCCCTTATTATTGCAGTGTATCTCAAAATTTGGATCCCACCATATAGTAAATTATAGCAGCTTCCCCAACATTTTAGGCACCTGGGACCGTTTCTGTGGAAAGAGGTTTTTCCGTGGATTGAAGGGTGTGTTGTTTTGCATGCTGCCTGCATTCCCTGGATGGGGCTTCGCTTGTTTGCGCGGCCTGGTTTTTGGCATGCCACAGCCCAGTGCTAGTCCACCGCCTGGGGTTTGGGGACCTCTAGTCAATTATATTAAAAATAACAATATCAATATCAATAGCACTTATATACTACTTCACAGTGCTTTACAGCCCTCTCTAAGCAGTTTACAGAGTCAGCATATTGCCCCCAAACCATCGGGGTCCCCATTTTACCCACCTTGGAAGGATGGAGGGATGAATCAACCTTGAGCCTTGTGAGATTCGAAATGCCAAATTGGAGGCACCCGGCAGTCAGCAGAAGTAGCCTGCAGTACTGCGCTTTCACCACTGCGCCACCTTGGCTCTATCGAATAGCTCGGGTATTTGTGTTTCATCATGTGGTAAGCCGTTGTTTTAGTATGCTGGACTCAGGACTTTTTAAAAAAGTGTAGACACTTAAAAATCAACATTAATGCTGTCCGAAATTCCTATAATTTTACTAGAACAAACATACACTATATTGCCAAAAGTATTCGCTCACCCATCCAAGTAATCAGGATTAGGTGTTCCAATCACTTCCATGGCCACAGGTGTATAAAATCAAGTACCTAGGCATGCAGACTGTTTTTACAAACTTTTGTGAAAGGATGGGTCGCTCTCAGGAGCTCAGTGAATCCCAGCGTGGAACTGTGATAGGATGCCACCTGTGCAACAAATCCAGTCGTGAAATTTCCTCGCCCCTAAATATTCCAGTCGACTGTCAGCTGTATTATAAGAACGTGGACGTGTTTGGGAACAACAGCAACTCAGCCACGAAGTGGTAGGCCACGTAAACTCGTCCAACATCAGTGTGTGACTTCATAAATGCGCTTCTGGAAGAATGGTCAAAGATTCCCATAAACACACTCCTGAACCTTGTGGACAGCCTTCTCAGAAGAGTTGAAGCTGTTATAGCTGCAAAGGGTGAACCGACATCATATTGAACCCTATGGATTAAGAATGGGATGTCATTTACAGTAAGTTGATATGCGAGCAAAGGCAAGTGGGCGAATACTTTTGGCAATATAGTGTATGTTTGTTAAAAGAGTTATCTTAAATTATTCATTGGTAAAGCTTCATATGGAGAAAGGAACTGTCCTGTTTATATCCTGGCTTAATTCTGAGGGAACCATTATCTACTCTCTGTCGTTTTCCACAACAGAACGGTTTCAAGAGTAAATCAGGAGGAAAAGCCTTTTATGTAAGACGTGTGTTCTCTTTATTCCAAAAATAAATACTTTTTTAATCAAAGATTTTCAAATGCCATTATATAATTACAACGGAAGGGGAAAAATCCACTTCTTTGGCAGCTGTGAAGCCAACATACAGGAACTTGACGGGGCCAATGCTGCTGACCAACTCAAAGCTGATATTTATACACATTTCCAAAAGCAACGGACTCTACCTTAAGGAGTGAGTGAGCAAGAGACTGTTGAGGTCTAAAAAAGGCACATTATGCTAGACAATAAAACATACTTCGTGTCCCTGGAATCAAGTATGTTCTATGTGACCTTCCACCAGAGCAACTGTGGACTGTGGATCAAGTCAGAGAAAGAGGATTCCTTTGTAAAAGGATTATTAACATCAGTGATTAAAAAAGGATCTCTTGAGGAAGGGGCAACTTTGATTAGTTGTTGGGCCTTGGCATGCCCACCCAAGGGGCAGAGTTCAAAATCCATGTCATTCAGTGGTATTGGGGCGGGTGGCCACGTACACAAACACCACAATCAAAAGCACCACCACAGCCAAGGTGGGCAGCACCACAGTTGTGACTTGCTGGCGGGCTTCGTGCATGGCTTGCTTTCTCTCCTTTTTGTCTTTGGATGTCTCTTTTTTGGGCTTCCCTTTCAGCTGTCTCATTCTCCTTCTTTCCTGGACCTCTCGCCAAGGAAATCTAATCAAAGACGGGTCAAAGGGGCAGCCAAGAGATGCTTCTTCCGGTCGACCTCGGCTCTTTTTGGCGTCGGATTGGGTCCGGTGTAAAAACCTGGAAGACAGAGAAGAGAAAAAAATGATAGTGTTGATGGTGTTGGGTCAGAGGCCTCCAAACATGGCCACTTGAAGACTTCTGGACTTCAACTCCCAGAATTCCCCAGCCAGCATATCTAACTGAGGAATTCTGGCGAGTTGAAGTCTGCAAGTCTTAAAATTTAATTTAATTTATTAGATTTATAGGCTGCCCAATCCCGGAGGACTCCGTGTGGCTTACACAGAACCAGAAAGAAGACAAACAAAATAAAAATAAAAATAAAATTTAAAAATTCTCCAACACCCATAGGTTCTGATTGGGGCTGGACCCTACATAGTAAGGTCAACAGCCCCAGGCCTGCCGGAACAGCCAGGTCTTACAAGCTTTTCTGAAGGCCATGAGGGTGGGTGAGGTCCGGACCTCTGGGGGTAGCTGATTCCACAGGGTCGGAGCAGCCACAGAGAAGGCTCTCCTCCGAGGCCCCGCCAGCCGACACTGTCCCGCTGAGGGTGTCCTAAGGAGCCCACCTTGTGGGATCTTATCGGCCGTTGGGAGGTAACGTTGGAGACTCCTGGTGTTGCTGAACAAGAGTGACGGGGTTAATACTGAGTGTTCTGACCTAGGCTTCCCCAGCAGCACAAAACCAAGTCCTCATCCCAATAAATCTCTTTTATTTAATTTACAGTGAATTCCTCTCCAGCAAAATCTTTCCTCTCTCCCAGTCTTTCAAAATAGTTCACAATTACCGACCTCTATCAGGCTTGGAGAGTGGCCAGGCCTATATCTTTCAGACAATGCAATACTTGGCAAGAATGCAGGAAGGAACTAATTGTCTCCTGCAAACTCCACTCCCGCTCCTCTTTTATTTCCTCTGGGAGGGGCCATTCATTGTCCACCTCTGGCCTTACTCCTAAGTTGACCCCTGTTCTTTAGCTGCTCCCTTCGCCTGGCACACTGGGAACAGGCTCCAGCTGTTCATCTGCCTCACTGATGTCTGACTATGATGGCAGCTGGTAACTGTCGGACGGCCCTGGCCCCATCTCTGCCTCTGACGCAGAGCCCTCATCAGAGGCTTCCCCAGACTCCAGGACTGGCCTCTGTTCCTCCCCAACCTCCTCACTGTCCAAATCTGCTGTCAGCTCCACTGGCTGCTGGCTGCTGGCGGGCCACAACACTGAGAAGTACATTCTATGCAGCTGGGAGATGACCCCCTAAAGCAGTGGCCCCCAACGTTTTGGGCACCAGTGATTGGTTTTGCGGAGAAAGGTTTTTCCATGCACTGGAGGGGATGTGGTTTTGCCTGCTGCCTGCGTTCTGTGGGTGAGTTTTTACTTTTTGTGCGTCCGGGTTGCTGGCATGCCATGGCCCGGTGCCAGTCCACATACCAAGGATTGGGGACCCCTACCCTAAAGCTTTTCCAAACATTGCCAATTTTTTAAAACCTTTTTTTATGAGGTAGCTATGCCTTTCCATGAATAGCCAAGCTAACCCATTTAGAATAATATCTATAATCGGGGTTTTTTAACGGTGATAGTAGTGAGAGAACAGCCGGAATCTCAACAGATTTAAGTAAACACAGGCCCCGAGTTTTCATGAGATATTTATTTAACAAGAACACTGAGGTCTCTGAGATTGCAAAATGTTATTTATTCAAACTGACAAGTAGGAGAAATCAATAAAGACACACAGAACCTGTCCTCATTTCTACACAGTCACTTTATCTAGACTTATCCAAGTTGGTAGGTTACTGATGTGCTGGGATTTTAAGTTCCAGATTACGTGTTATAATATGGAGGGGGTAGGATGCCATTATTTATTGAAGTTAAAATCTCCTAGTCGCTGAGATGATGGGTGTATATTTCAGGTATCATGAATATTTTCTACGATGCTATAATACAGGAAGTCATCGACTTAAGACCCGTTGCTTAACAACCATTTGAAATTACAACGGACCTCCCCAGAGCTGCTAATGACCAGGTTTCAGGTTTCAGGTTTCAGGTTTCAGGTTTAGTTTATTTGTATGCCGCCCTTCTCCGGGAGGGACTCAGGGCGGCGAACAACTCCGAAGGGGAAAAGGGGACACAAACATAATACACATAATTAAAATACACAAAAGTCGTACAGCCATACAAGTCGAGAGGGGAGGGGAACTCATCAACCCCAGGCCTGCCAGCACAGCCAGGTTTTGACGGCTTTCCGAAAGGCCTGGAGAGAGGTGAGGGTCCGAATCTCCGCGGGGAGTTCATTCCAAAGGGCTGGAGCTGCTACAGATAAGGCCCTCTCCCGGGTGGTAGCCAGATGGCATTGGCTGGTAGACGGAACCCGGAGGAGGCCAACCCTGTGCGATCTAACGGGTCTATGGGAGATAATTGGCAGCAGGCGGTCTCTCAAGTTTTCAAAGGGATGACAGTTACACATACATACCATAGTCACATGTTGGGTGCTTCTTAAGGCTGTATCTTAAGAGAACACACACCCCGGGGGGCATTAGGGGTGTCTTGCCCCCACAGTATTTGTTTCCAGAGAGTAAGTAATCTGTGTACCAAATTCGGTTGAAATTCCTTGAGGCGTTCCAGAGTTATGTTGGAACACACACACACACACCGCCATTTTATATATAGAGATATATACTTGTTGTTTGTGGTCTAGCTGGCTTTGGCCTGAGAAGCTGGAAAACTGATCAAAACAGTCATTTGAGGCTCTTATGCTGGTTAAAAAAAAAAAAAGCTAAGTTGAAGATGTGGAACTGACAGCATCTCTCTTAATGGCCATCCCTGTCACAATCATAATGAAGGCTAAAACAACATAACATGAAAATTATATAGAATCTATTTTATCCACTGTCAATGGTCCACTATGGCACAAATCTGTGTTGTACCCAGCTCTGCAATTACAGGCCTCTGAATGCCATTGCTAGGGCTGCAATCACCAAAATGGTTTGGACTGGGACAAAGAAGTGGGAAGTCTCCGGAAAGCAGTGAAATGAGGTTAACCTAGTTTTAAATCAAATTAATACAGTTCCCCATAAATAAGACAGGATCTTGTTTTCTTTTGACCCCCTGAAATAAGCGCTTGGCCTTATTTTCAGAAAGGTGTTATTATTCTTATTTTTGAGGTGCTGGAAGAGGTGAGTATGGTCACCTCATGGCTGCTGCTGTTTTGCAATATTTTTGGGGAGGGCTTATTTTCGGGGAAACAGGATAGCAAAAGCACTTAGACTTATATACCACTTCATGGGGCTTTACAGACCCCCCCTAAGCAGTTTATAAAGTCAGCATATTGCCCCCAACAATCTGGGTCCTCACTTTACCCACCTCGGAAGGATGGAATCAACCTTGAGCTGGTAAGGGTTGAACCCCTGGCACTCAGCAGAATTAGCCTGCAATACTGCATTCTAATCATTGCACTACCATGGCTCAAAGAAATATAGTTCATATTTCACTCTGCTATTTTATTTTTCTGTTGCATTAATTTCTTTTTTTCTTTAGAGAGAACTTCTGGAAAGGGTTTGGGGCGCATCAACAGATCTGGGCCTTTTACTAATACATCCAATACAATTGTTTTCTCGATATCTCCCCCATAATTGAAGTACAGGTAATCCTCGACTTACGATCACACTTGAGCCCAAAATTTATGTTGCTAAGAGAGACCGTTATTCAGTGAATTTTACCCCGTTTTACATTTACTTGCTGGAAGGTCGCAAAGAGGGGATCCCATGACCCCAGAAGACTTCAACTGTCACAAATATATGCTGTTGCTAGGCGCCCAAATTTTGATCATGTGACCAGGGTGCTGCTGTCACTTGCTGTGACGGTTGCAAGTGCGAGGACTGGTCATAAGCAACTTTGAACACTTGCTAAACAAAGTTGAGGATTATCTGCCCCCAAGTCTCAACAAACAGATTGTCTATATAAAACATACTTTCCCTGTCCTGAAATCAGCAAAGAAGTTGTAATTGCAAGCTCTCTGAATTGCTTTGCAGGGTAAGAAGGGCGGCATATAAATTTAATAAATAGATAAACTGAATGTGTTTGGCTCTTTAGAAAGGTATCTTCATTTTTCCTTCCCTTTTCATCCCTTCAGCCACCTAAAGATTCTGTTCTGACAGAGGCTTCCCAAGAGCACGAAGCAAACTTCTTGTCCTTTTATTAATTTACTGTGAATTCTGCTCATTCACATCCAGCAAAGTTTTTCCAGGGAGGATTTACAGACATAAACCTTATCTGGCTTGGAGAGCTGCCAGGTCGAGGTTGCAAAACTTGGCAAGGAGTCTCGGAGAGTCACGAACCAATTAAGCAAACTAATTGTCTCCTGCAAACTCCACTCCGCTTTCGCTCCTCTTTTATTTCCTCTGGGAGGGGCCATTCACTGTCTGGCCTTACTCACAAGTTGACCCCTGCTCTTTAGTTGTTCCCTTCGTCTGGCAACTCTGCGCATGCACACACTGGGAACAGGCTCCTGCTATTCGTCTGCCTCACTGGTGTCCGACTCTGAAGGCAGCTGATAACTGTCAGACGGCCCTGGCCCCATCTCTTCCTCCAACGCAGAGCCCTCATCAGAGCTTTCCCCAAACTCCAGGACTGACCCATGTTCCTCCCCAACCCTCCTCACTGTCCGAATCTGCTGCCACAACAGATTTTTTTCATTCCCTGGGCTTGGAGGGCCTACAACATAAATACCTCAGCCCGAAGTAATTTCTGACAGATTCAAGCCACGGTTTTGCTTACTTAAACTAAGCCTCACAAAAGTCAGTGAAACATAACTTGAGAGCAGATGCGTGATGAATGGGGCTTTAAATTACGAACTGAAGTGAAATATCGGAGCACGAAATACTTCGCCCTTAAAAGCAGTGGGCTGACAGAATCACAAGCTGCTGTGGTTTAAATTTGACTTTCTTTCATTTGGAGTCCCCTGGATGAGAGATGGGTAGCCGCAGAGATGGAAGAAAACCGATAATGAACAAACACAATACGTCCCAACTTTTCTTCTACTGTTTTGGCTTTTCAAAATAGGCTTTTGGAGACCATTCTATGGATCTCATTTAAACTTAACTAAATCCAGTGGCTGTCAACTCTGGAGCTAAGTAGCAACTAAAACTGTGAACAAGGGAATGACTGAATTCCATTCAACTTTGACCCCATCTAAAGTCCGTATGGAGGTTTAGACAAATGGCTAGTTCCTCTATAATTTTTTAAGGTTATTCACAGAGTTACAGCGGCATTTATTTGTGGCAATTTAAAGATTTTTTAAAAAGCAATACATGCGCCCATTATTTTGTTTAACCTCAAGTTGTTAAAGACCACCATTAGTAATCATGCTTCCAACATAGGTTTGAACTGAAAGCTAAATTGTTATGGTTACTACATATAAATAGATTCACATCTATCCGAAAAGCCTTTGAGCGGAAAGGCTTAAGTCTCTGTTTTTCTGGTCGCTTGGTTTTCTTGTAAATGAGAGCTGAGTGGCTTGCAGGCTAATCATCTTGACTTTATAACACACACAATCTCACTCAGGATATTAAGAGAAAATACAAGCTTCTGCAGTCCTGTGATTGCAGCTTGGGTGTTCAAGCAACCAGCTTGAAACATTCATGGCTGTTTGCTGTACTATATCACAGGGTCAAGAAGCAAAGCTTGACACTCTTCGCACATTCCCAAATGCACCGATTTCAGGGGCCTCACAGTACTGAAATTATCAAATTATGCAGGACTGTAATTCTGCACGATGGTTCAGCGTTTAGACCAGTGTTTCTCAACCTTGGCAACTTGAAGATGTCCGGACTTCAACTCCCAGAATTCCCCAGCCAGCATTCGCGAATGCTGGCTGGGGAATTCTGGGAGTTGAAGTCCGGACATCTTCAAGTTGCCAAGGTTGAGAAACACTGGTTTAGACACTGAGTTTCTCAGCTGGAGAGTTGACAGCAGGGTTCGAAATCCGTGTGCCGCCCGACAGGATGAGCTCCTGTTATGTACTCAAGCTCCTGCCCAATTAGCAGTTTGAAATTATGCAAATGTGAGTAAATAAGTAGGTGCCACTTCAGTGGGAAGGTAACAGAATTCCGTGCACCTTTGGCGTACAGACATGATGCCCCCCTTGTGGAGTACTGTGAAGCTGTTACCATGGCAACGCCACTGTGCTGCACAGTATAGGCCATTTTATAGCAGTACAGTAGAAGCCATTTTAAGGCACAACAGGCTGCATCTTAACAGAACACACACCCTGAGGGGTTTTAGGGGTGATTTTGTCCCCACAGTATTTATTTGCAGAGAGTAAATCATCTGTGTACCAAATTTGGTTGAAATTGCTCGAGGCGTTCCAGAGTTATGCTGGAACATACACACATAAAGCCATTTTTATACATATGGAAGAAAGAAGATGATAGAAGAAGATTCCAGAGCTGATGCTTACCTTTGGCTGGAGGTTCTGTTTCTATAGTTCTGTTTCTAAAACCTTGCTCGGTCCAAAACACTGACACACGCCACAAACAAACAGACATTCATGCTGAAAAAAAACAAATAACTTTATTTTAGAAAGCTGGTCTAGGCACTTCCATTGATAGCTTAATACAAGGGTGCCAAACTCAAGGGCCGGGGACGGCATCCAGCCCACAGGGTGCTTAGATCTGGCCAGAGGGGCCACGCTGGAAACAGTGAAGGACCGGCCCGTGGTGCTTCTGCCAGCAAAAGCAGAGCTCGGGAGGGCCGCACGCAGTCCTTTCGAGCTCTGTTTTCATTGGCAGAGGGTTGCAGGAGGCCATGGCAGCTGAAAACAGAGCTCAGGAGCTCGTTTTTGCTGGCAAAGTGCTCTGGCCACTACAGGCACCCCCAACACGAGTGACGTTGAGCTAGTCATGCCCAACCTTGGCCACCCCACCCCCCTGGTCTCCCAAGATCAAACACAACCCTGATGCGGCCCTCAATGAAATCAAGTTTGACACCCCTGATCTACATTAATCCTAACAACAGACAATTTTAGATGAGGGATTAAAGTCGATTTGCAATCCTAGATTTGTAGAGATATGGTTGTAATACAGAACACTGAACTAAAATGGGGAAAAAATTAACTTCGGACAGCCAAAAGGAAAAAAAAAAAGCAGGAAACTTGTAACACACCCTTTTGTTTGCTCCAAAAATACATTTCTTTTGGACAAATGGGGAGGCAGCATTATTATTTCCCTTCTACCTCCAGCTCTATATTTTCAAGGGTAAAAAGCTTTTAGTTATATGCAAAGCAATTCTGGAGAAATTAGGACGGCGCACAAAATTACTATCCTTGAGATGGCAGATAGGTATTTTTCTTCCTTGCCAAATTACAGGCCTGAATCAAAACTGACCTGCTATTAGCAAAACATTGCTTTTAACGTAAGTGCAGGTTTGAGAGTTTCCATGCTTTCCAATTGCATTTGGAAAAATGAGTTTCATCTCTGCCTCCAGCCAAAATGACAGAAAAGTAGGAAAAAAGGGACATTCGATCAGATTTTAATAGTTCCCAACGTCAGGATATGGCTTTGTAGGAGATATCTCCAGAAGGGTGTGAAAGTGAAGAGAGGAAATACAAATAGTTCTCGACCTACGACTACAACAGAGCCCAGCATTCCTGCTGTTAAACGAGACAGCGGTGAAGTTAATTTTGCCCCATTTCTTGCCACAGTGAAGTGAATCAATGCAGTTGTTGAGATAGACGGGCAGACGGCAGATGGACGGGGACTGCCCTCTGCCCTTCCCATGGCATCGCCCCGATTTGACCTGGGGAGCTCAACTTTGGTTTTTAAAAGCATTGTCAAGTTTCCGACCCCTTTGAAAAAGCTTGAAAAATGACCCTAAAACTAAAAACAAAGGCTAGATGGAAATTTCACAAAAGGGCTTCGTCGCTCTTTGGATTATCCTTAGTATAGATGCATTGTTACCTCGGCTTTACCATTGGAGAGTCAAAGATGAATGGCTTTACCATTGGAGAGTCAAGGATGAAAAAAGCTCTGTAATTCATTTGGCAATTCACATAATATTTTTTTAAAGATAATCTCCATCCAGGAGCTTCCAGAGGTCCTCGGACAGTGATGGCTAAACTTTTCGTCCTCGCATACCGAAAGTGTGTGGCGCCCACACCTATAATGCAATGCGTGTGCGACCTTCCCATCCCCCGTGCATGTGCGCGCATCTCCCGCATGTGCGGCAGACCCGAAAATCAGCTGGCCGGTGGGAGGCACATGCACATGCGCTGTGGAGCTGAGCTGGGCAACGGTGTGCCCGCAGAGAGGGCTCTGCATGCCACCTGTGGCATGCATGCCATGGGTTTGCCATTATGGACCTAGGAGGAATGGGGGCTGAGAGAATTTACTCCTACAATATTCTACAACACTTCTACAACCAGTGGGACAGAAGTTGCCTTCCGAAGTTGTGGGAGCTTCATCCCTGGAAGCTTTCAAGAAGTGATTGGACTGCCGTTCAGTCAGAAATGGCGTAGCGTCTCCTGCTTGGGAGGGGGTGGTGGTGGACTAGATGACCTACAGGGTCCCTTCCAACTCTGTTAATCTGTTAAACAGTAACATGGTGGTTAAGTGAACCTGGCTTCCCCAACAACCTTTGCTTGTCAGAAGGTCGCAAAAGGGAATTACACAAACCCGCAACCGTCATAAACACGATTGCCTTTGAATTTTGATCACATGACCGTGGGGATGCTTTCAATGGTCGTAAGCGTGAAAAATGGTCATCGGTTTTCCTCTGGAAACTGGCATGTACTTCCAATTTCCAGAGGGGGAGGGGGAAATGCCACAATGGTTTGCTCAACTACCACCACAAAAAGATGCAAAATCAGGTCCGATCATGTGATGATCCACTTTAGGACCCTCATGACTTACGACGGTAATTGCCAGGCTCAGTTATGATCTAAGTCAAGGACTACCTATTGTCAGCCTCTGCTTTGCTGCTGCTTCGGCTGCCATGAAACGGGGAGGGAGGGCATGGTATTTGGGAGGGGTTTACTAATTGTGCTGGAGGAAGATTCTGGAGCTCTGCTGCCTGTCGGACTACGCATGCGGAGGAGGTTCCCGCCAAGACTAACGGCACCGACATTCCATCTTAGTGATGCCTTTTGAAGTTATCTCACACCTGACACTTAGGAGAATTATGATTGGACTGTAACTGGGATGCCAAGGGGTGAGGAATGGGTTATTCTATATATCAATCGCTTTCGCGCCTAAATAATCAGTCTTCGCTTCGCTACGCCTTTAATCATTTATAATTAGTAAAAGTACACTTGATTTCTACCCACGGAGTCTCGTGGTCTTCTTTCCTAATTACTCAATGAAGAGGTGCTGACACCTATAATTATGGCATTTCAGAGAGATCTGAATTCTGTTCTTATATGAGAAGTACTAGATGACCTCAAGCCATTCTTTTTTTCTCAGCCCTAGGAAGAAGGAAATGGCAAAACCCCTTATGAAAAATGTTGCCTTGAAACTCGCAAGGCCTTGTCCATAGTAGTAACCAGGAGTCATGATCTACCCAGCCAAAAAGAATCCCCCTCCTCCTTCTCTTCCGCTACCTCAGGGGTGTCAAACTCAATTTTATTGAGGGGCGCATCAGGGTTGTGTTTGACCTTGAGTGGCCAGCTCAATGTCACTGTAGCGGCCCGAGCGCTCTGCCAGTGAAAATGGAGCTCTGAACACAGCCCTGACAACCTCTATTTTCGCTAGCAGAGGGTTGTAGCAAAGGTGGGTTCCTACCAGTTTGCACCTATTCAGTAGAACCGGTTCGTCAAATCTACCGAACCGGTTAGAAGAGGTTCCACCAGTGGACCCGGAAAACAGGCCACACCTACAGAAGAGGTTCCAAATTTTTTTGAAACCCACCACTGGTCCTTGGATAGGATTATTCTACACTATCATGCTCATATTTATAAAACTCAGGGCCTCTGTGAAAGGTAAGGATGACTACTGCGTTTGTGGTGCAATCAGAACATTGCGTGTGTTGAAGTTGTTTTAACGCAAACCAAAGATGCCTTTTAAAAAACAAGTTTACGTCATATTCCTATGCATGGCAGTGTTGTGTGTGAGGTAATTTAAGGTGGTTCTGACAAGTGTCGTCGGCATCTTCATATCCGGTCACATGGGCGGCAAGCCACTCCCATCCGGTCACATGGGTGGCAAGCCACTCCCACAAAGGAGGCCACACCCACAGAGTAGGTTCGAACAATTTTTGAAACCCACCACTGGGTTGCAGGAGGTTTCACAGCCGAAAACGGAACTCGGGAGCCCATTTTTGCTGACAGAGCGAAAGGACCGGCCCGCAGTGCCTCTGCCAGCGAAAATGGATCTCTGCACCCAGCCCTCACAACCTCCATTTTCGCTGGCAGAGGTACTGCGGGCCGGTCCTTTGCAGCCCCGTGGGCCGGATCTAAGCACCCCGTGGGCCAGAGCTGGCCCCCAGACCTTGAGTTTGACACACCCCTGCTCTACCGCCTCCTTCTCGTCACCATTGTCTAACCACTGCAGGATGAAGGATTCTTCTGCATGTTTCCCACCAATATGTTGCCTCATAATATTGGATAATAAAAACTGGTAAATAACACAAATTAATAGACTGCATAATTTCTATACAATATTTAACTCTCTGTGTAGAAGAATAGGTGTCGCATAGCAATAGCAATAGCAGTTAGACTTATATACCGCTTCATTGGGCTTTCAGCCCTCTCTAAGCGGTTTACAGAGTCAGCATATTGCCCCCAACAACAATCCGGGTCCTCATTTTACCCACCTCGGAAGGATGGAAGGCTGAGTCAACCCTGAGCCGGTGAGATTTGAACAGCCGAACTGCAGAACTGCAGTCAGCTGAAGTAGCCTGCAGTGCTGCATTTAACCACTGCGCCACCTCGGCTCTCTTCAGGCATAATCCTGAAGAACCTCTACTGTTCACTTTACGGCTTCTTTCGAAAAGTTATGATGCCGAGAAAGAAATAGAAAAGCAAGCAGGTAAGAAATTCAACCCCCAATATCCCCAAAAAACCAAAAGCAGAAAAAGAGCATCCCTAATGAGATGGCCTCTACATATTTCACAATTGCAACTTTCCACCAAGTTCCTTGATGGGCAGGCAGAACGACTCACGGAAAACATCTTTTAAAATACTGCTTAAAAAGAAACCACACAACGTATTATCTTATTTATTGTATGCCATCATACTCGGTGGTTTCTCACAGCCCAGTTTGTCTATTTACTGGCCAATGTTAAAAGAAACCTCAAAAGAAGCAGGAAGAGCTTCGGAGAAGGATGACAAGGGCTATGAAGGGAGATGGAAGAAATCCAGAATTTTGAGGCTCAAGAAGTCTCTGGATCAGTGGTGGGATCCTACCAGTTTAACAACCAGTCCAGTGATGGCTGCTCTTTCTTCTCCCAGATTGCAGGACACAGAATCATGGAGTTAAGTTATAGGAAGGCAGATTCCCACCAAACCTTATGACAAAGGAAAACCTTTCTAACATTACGAGGAGTTTAGCAATACATAGCAGTTAGACTTATATACCGCTTCATAGGGCTTTCAGCCCTCTCTAAGCGGTTTACAGAGTCAGCATATTGCCCCCAACAACAATCCGGGTCCTCATTTTACCCACCTCGGAAAGATGGAAGGCTGAGTCAACCCTGAGCCGGTGAGATTTGAACAGCCGAACTGCAGAACTGCAGTCAGCTGAAGCAGCCTGCAGTGCTGCATTTAACCACTGCGCCACCTCGGCTCTGAGTTTGACAGCGGAACCAATTATTTAGAAAAGTGATCGGGTTCTCTTCCCTAGATGGATTCAAGCAAAGACTAGACAGTGATCTCCCGTAAATGTTTTTCTTTGGATTTCTGCACTGAGTAAGGGGTTAGATTTAATGATCCCTTCCAATTCTCTGCTTCTATGAAAGAATAACCAGCATTGATCTTTGCCACAATTATTAAAGCTATCAACAATAGGTTGCGTGACAACAGGTAGAGAAAGCAAATGGGTCATAGAGTTTCCCAGCAGGAAGGGGAAGGAAAGCATCCTCCTTACAGAATACAGATTAATAAAGTTGGAAGGGACCTTGGAGGTCTTCTAGTCCAGCCCCCCTGCTCAAGCTGGAGGCCCTTTACCATTTCAGACAAGTCTCTGTGTAGTCTCTTCTTAAAAAGTCTCTAGTGATGGAGAATCCAAAACTTCTGAAAACAAGTTGTTTTACTGGTTAATTATCCTCACTGTTAGGAAGTTTTTTCCTCAATTCTAGGTTGCTTCTCTTCTTGATTAGTTTCCATCCATTGTTTTTTGTCTTGCCCTCAGGTGCTTTGGAGAATAGCTTGACTCCCTCTTTGTGGCAGCCCCTCAAATACTGAAAAACTGCTCTCATGTCACCCCTAGTCCTTATTGTCTCTAGACTAGCAATACCCAATTCCCCCAACTGTTTCTTCATTGTGTTTTAGTCTCCAGGCCCTTAATCATCTTAGTTGCTCTTCTCTGCGTTCTTTCCAAAGTCTCAACATTTTTTTTTTTATAATCCAGTGACCCAGAGGTGGGTTCCTACCAGTTTGCACCTATTTGGTAGAACCGGTTCGTCAAATCTACCGAACCGGTTAGAAGAGGTTCCACCAGTTGACCCGGAAAGCAGGCCACACCTACAGAAGAGCTTCCAAAAATTTTTGAAACCCACAATTGGTCCTTGGATAGGATTATTCTACACTATCATGCTCATATTTATAAAACTCAGTGCCTCTGTGAAAGGTAAGGATGACTACTGCGTTTGTGGTGCAATCAGAAGATTGCGTGTGTTGAAGTTGTTTTAACGCAAACCAAAGATGCCTTTTAAAAAACAAGTTTACATCATATTCCTATGCATGGCAGTGTTGTGTGTGAGGTAATTTAAGGTGGTTCTGACAAGTGTCGTCGGCATCTTCATATCCGGTCACATGGGCGGCAAGCCACTCCCATCCAGTCACATGGGTGGCAAGCCACTCCCACAAAGGAGGCCACGCCCACAGAGTAGGTTCGAACAATTTTTGAAACCCACCACTGCAGTGACCTAAACTGGATGCAATATATATTCACACCAATTGTGCCTTTGTGATGTTTGGGATTTCAAAACATCAGTCTGCATAAGACTAATCTGAAATGGACTTAAGTAGTCATTGGTAATTATGCTTCTAAGATCAATCAAGCATTTTTGATGCAGCCAGCCAGCCAGAAATAGCCTTTATCCTACATTTATTTTGCAGACTTGTGGGTTCTACCCACGAATCTATTTATATATAGGTTTTCCGCTGAAGAGGGGAAAGGGCTAACCCACTAAATAAGATATATTTTGGTAGCAGGAATATGGTACATGTCACTCTGCATTTGATGTCAAGCTATTTTAGATCATGATGGATCCTTGGTGCTCTCCGAGCTTAGCTGTTTTCTTGCAGATGTTTTATTACCCAAACTAGGTTACGCCATCAGTGTGATGCACATCATTGCACTGATTACGTTATCTAGTTTGGGTAACGAAATGTCTGCAAGAAAACAACCAAGCTCAGAGAGCACCAAGGACCCATTATTTCAACCCTGAGCTACCAATATTCTCTGTTATAGATATCTCAGATCAGCCCAACATAGACTCTGTATTTCTACCACTGGATTTAAACATGAGGTTTGGGAAGGAGATAGTGGTAGAATTGTACTTTCAGACTTGCAAGATTGATGTCCGGTCTCATGGGGTAGACTCAAACCAGATGAGCTAGTAGGGAGAAGCAATAGATGGAAACTAATCAAGGAGAGAAGCAATCTAAGGAAAAAATTCCTGACAGTTAGAACAATTAATCAGTGGAGTAATTTTCCTTTAGAAATCGTGGCTGCTCCAACACTGGAGGTTTTTAAGAAGAGATTGGACAAACATTTGTCTGAAATGATACAGGGATTCCTGCTTCAGCAAGGGGTTGGACTAGAAGATCTCCAAGGTCCCTTTCAACTCTGTTATTCTATTATTTCAGTTTATCGTAAACCTACATTGGCAGAGTCTTGCAAATCTCAAAGTACAATTCTCCCACCCTCTCCTTAACAGCTGAAGAAACTTGGCAGGGTCCCTCCTGAGCTTCTTGCCCTTATACAGATGTGGGTTAAGCTGTCTCTTCTCTGACCATTCCCTAGGCAGCGTCTCTGTTCTCCCAAGGTCTTTCCCATATATACCATTACAAATCTTAGCAGCATGAATTCTTCTTTGTACAGAAAAATTCTACAGAATATCAAATCACCTGTACACCATCTGAAACTGAACTTTTCGGTTAAGCAGAACTTGCTACATGGCAATTATCCTCAAATTATATAAGCAAGTCCATAAGAAAGTGGATGAAGAAAAATACATTCAACATTTTGGATTGGGTCAAGTTTAAGCCCAGGACAAAATTCAAGAGAAATGTTGTGGCAGGATTCCTAGTTTATGCTAGAAAATTCAAATGTTATTGAGTTGAGTCAAATACTGCATTCCGTTTTGGTCGCCCCAATGTAGAAAAGATGTGGAGACTCTAGAAAGAGTGCAGAGAAGAGCAACAAAGATGTTTAGGGGACTGGAGACTAAAACATATGAAGAACAGTTGCAGGAACTGGGTATGTCTAGTTTAATGAAAAGAAGGACTAGGGGAGACATGATAGCAGTGTTCCAATATCTCAAGGGTTGCCACAAAGAAGAGAGAGTCAAACTATTCTCCAAAACACCTGAAGGTAGAACAAAAAGCAATGGATGAAAACTAATCAAGAGAGAAGTAACTTAGAACTGAGGAGAAATTTCCTGACAAGTCAGAAAAATTAATCAGTGGAACAATTTGCCTCCAGAAGTTGTGAATGCTCCAACACTGGAAGTTTCATGGATAAGCATTTGTCTGAAATGGTTTAGGGTTTCCTGTCTAGGTTGGACTAGAAGATCTTCAAGGTCCCTTCCAACTCTGTTATTCTATTCTATTTTGAAGTGGCTTGCCATGGAGGTATGGACCATATCCTTACCCAGCTAGATGGAATACTGTTCAGAAATTTTTTAAAAAGCATTTGGTTCTAATTATTTCAACTAATAATGGGGCAGGTATCTAAGGCAGTGTTTTTTTAAAACTCAGCAAATTGAAAATGGATGGACTTCAACTCCCAGAATTCCTCAGCCAACAGGCCATCCATCTTTAAGTTGCCAGGGGTGTATAAAACACTGACCCAAGGATTTGCTATACAGGTAGTCCTCAACTTACAACAACAACAGAGCCCCAAATTTAAGTTGCTATGTGAGTTTTGCCCCATTTTACGACCTTTCTTGCCACAGATGTTAAATGAATCACTGAAGTTCTTAAGTTACAACACAGTTCTTAAGTAAATATGGCTCACCCATTGACTTGGTTTGTCAGAAGATAGGGCAACCACCACAAATACGAACCAGCATCCAAATTTCGATCTCATGACCCTGGGGAATCCTGCAATGGTTGTTTAGTGTGAAAAATGGTCGCAAGTCATTCAGTGCCGTTGTAACTTTGAATGTTGTAAAAATGAACTGGTCCTCATTCGAGGACTACCTGTACTGGCATATTGTTTGTGAGATTACTGTATTTTTCGGAGTATAAGACGCACCTTTTTCCCTCAAAAAAGAGGGTGAAAATCTGGGTGCGTCTTATACACTGAATACAGCGTTTTCAGCCTCCTGAAATCCCACCCCCTTTGCCAAAATGGCCGTGCATAGCCTTTAGGAGTCTTGCAGAGTTCTCCTGGGGGCTGGGGAGGGCACAAATGAGCGAAAAACAAGCCGTTTTTTGCTCAATTATGTCCCCCAATCCCAGCCTCTAGGAGCACTCTATAAGCCTCCTAAAGGCTCTGCATGCCCTTTTTTTTGGCAAAAGAACGGGCCCGTTTTTGGGAAGTCTGCAGAGTGCAAAAACTTTTTTTTTTAATTTGCCTCTTCAAAATCTTGGTGCATCATATACTCCGATGCGTCTTATACTCCAAAAAATATGGTATTTTGTTTATGAAATAAAGGAACCAAATATTATATTATTCACCCCCTTCCTCCCTTTGCAGGACCCACAATGGGCTCTGATAATAATATTCAATTTGCAAAATGAAGGACACCCGAAAGACAGAAAATAGTTTTTCAGCAAACCGCATAAAAATGGTCAGTGTGCTTATTTATGGAAATGGCCACTCAATAAAGAGAGAGAAGAAACACCTTTACAGTTCATGTTTCAGTAATAACATTCACTCGCTTCCACGGGCATTCAAGCACTTTCACCATCTGTAATGTAACATCTGCGCAAGGAATTTATTGACCTCATTCCCCCCCAAAGTACAGCACAGTGAAGCACAATGCGAAAGATCTTCTGAGTGCTTCCGAATCAAACCTCGGTTGGCATGAAAATTCTGGCACGGGAAAAAAAATAAAAACAAGTCTTTGAGGACGCTGAACTTGGCAGGATGGCATCCATATTAACAATGGATTATTAATTCTTAAAATGATGGAATTGAAAGGCTTCCACCAAAGAGGCGATGAGAGGAACCAAATAAGGGCTGGGTTTAGAGTTTGGGCTAAATTCCAACAAAGAGATTACCGTATTTTTCGGAGAATAAGACGCACCTTCCCCCACCCCTAAAAGAGGGTTAAAATTTGGGTGTGTCTTATACACTGAATGTAGCCCCACCCACCCAGCATCCCTCACCCTTTGCCTCTGCCTCCCAGCACTTTACCTCCTTGCAGCAAACGGGGAAAATGGGGCTTGCGGAGGCTGCAATAGGCTATAGCAATCCCTGCAGCCTGAAACAGCTGATGATCGGGAGGCCCAAGCTGAAACTGAAAGTGAAACTTGCTGTTTGCTCCAGGAAGCAAATTGCTGGGAGGCAGAAGCAGATTTTTTTTTCTTGTGCTAATCAGGCTGTTTGCTGCAAGGAGGTATATAGTCAATAACTATAAATGCCTATAGAATGTTCAAACGATTAGACTTATTTTTTAAAGACTGCTTTATTATTGTTCTGGACAGCTGAACAAAATGAAGAAGCTCTTTAAAATAAATGCTTGATCTGAAGAGGCCCAGTGCTGTTGTATCTTCTTTTAAATAGCAGAGAATAACTACACTTCCACAAAGCACATCAGTTTTAACAGCATCTGTACAAGTATAGTCTGAAATGTAACACCACAAACAGTGTATATCATCTGTAGTATTTGCTGTTTGTTGCAAGGAGGCAAATTGCTGGGAGGCAAAGGCAGATTTTTCTCCCTTGTTTTCCTCCCCAAAAGCTAGGTGTGTCTTATACTTCGGAGTGTCTTATACTCTGAAAAATATGGTATATATTAATTGAAGATGACAGATAGACAGGCGGACAGACATATAAGTTGAAACATGCAAAAAGACTTATCTATGAAAAGAATTATTCTCTTGGTAAGGCCACACTTGGAATACTGCATCCAGTTTTGGTGGCCACGATGTAGAAAAGATGTGGAGACTCTAGAAAGAGTGCAGAGAAGAGCAACAAAGATGATTAGGGGACTGGAGACTAAACATATGAAGAACGGCTGCAGGAACTGGGTATGTCTAGTTTAATGAAAAGAAGGACTAGGGCAGACATGATAGCAGTGTTCCAATATTTCAGGGGTTGCCACAAAGAAGAGGGAGTCAAGCTATTCTCCAAGGCATCTGAGGGTAGAACAAGAAGCAATGGGTGGAAACTAATCAAGGAGAGAAGCCACTTTGAATTGAGGAGAAATTTCCTGACAGTTAGAACAATTAATCAGTGGAACAACTTGCCTCCAGAAGTTGTGAATGCTCCAACACTGGAAGTCTTTAAGAAGAGATAGGATAATCATTTGTCTGACATGGTGTAGGGTTTCCTGCCTAAGCAGGGGATTGGACTAGAAGACCTCCAAGGTCCCTTCCAACTCTGTTATTCTATTCTAAAAGGGCATTCATAAGGACACAAGATGAGGATGTTAGAGTCAGATCAAGTAGTGAGATAACTTATTTTTACAGATTAAAGAGAAGGAAGACTTCATTATTCCCCCAGAGTTGATTGACTCAAGAGTATATCATCACATCAATGCAAATGAGGCCAATTATATCATTTCCATCAATGATACCACCCGCATTGTTCATATCATGGGCACAATGACATCACTAGGCAATTGACATAAATTGGGAGCAATATAGATGGTCCTTGACTTATAACCACAGTCGGGATGAAAGTTTCGCCCATTTTGCTTGGTTTCACCCATTTTTTTCCTTTTTGTTTCCTGCCTTTTGGACTTGGCTTGTTGGAACTGGTTGGGATGGTCGCCAAATGGTGATCATGTGATCGTGGGATGTTGCAACTATTGTAAATACATGTGCATTGCCAAGCACCAACATTTGAACATGTGATAGTGGGGATGCTGCAACAATCATTAAGTGCGAAGATAGGTCATAAGTGCCACTCTAACTTCCAACAGTCTGTCAACCCTGAAGCTGAACTGACTGAAGCCATTTTTGACCACTTCAGTGTTGCCACACTGGAGCTGAGGGATAGGGAGGGGGGTATTGAGATAGAGGGAAACATATAGCCAAAGCAACATATTTTCTCTTGGGAAGCAAGGTCATTCTCACAGGAAGGCAGAGTGATGTCACCCAGCTGCCAGCCCATTTTGAGAAAATGGGGAAACTTTTACATTTAATTCGCTGGAGACCTTAGAGCTGGTTTTCACTGGATATGTGCCAGTATGATAATTCCAAATAAAAGTATTCTTTGAGGAATATACATACTTCAGAGTCTTGCTTGCTATGGATTCATTATTTCGAGCTCTGACATTAAACCAACTCTCCTAAACTGAAAGGAAACTGTCCGCCCCACCCGGACCTCCTCTCCGGGGTCCTGAGCTGCGGCCACTTACCCAGTCTACCGGGCAGTGGGAAGGCTCAGGAAAGATGGTAACACAATCAGTAAACAAATGGTTGTTAAGTTAAGGACTCATGACAACCATTTAACAGAAAAAAACATTCTCTATGGCCAACATGCCCTGTGGCAACTTGACATGACCAACTCAGCACAGAACAATTCACTGTGGGACAATTCAATGCTATGTTAATCATTTCACCCAGTTACTTTTACTATTGGTGACCACGGTTTTGTTGAAATTATTGTAACTCTTATATTTCTGGACTGACTTTTTTAATTTTAATATTATATGCCTCCGTTCCGTCGAAATTAATGTAACTTTTGCATTGGTTGAACTGTCCTGCAGCAAGTTGGCTGGGACCAATTGATGTGGTGAGTTATCCCATTCCGATCTCAGCTACATTCACCCAATTTTAAGTATCCCACACCAACAGTTGGTCTCCTAATGAGACAGTTGCACAGATTGAGATCCTTCCCCCCCAAAAAAAACATTTGTATGCTGATCTGATGTCTCCTACAAAATTCAATATCCCTTACTGGAATATCCTAAAAATACAGATGTGACCTGCAAAACAGGAATTAATGGAGATGGTATACTGTTTCTTTCTCTCCTAACTTGCAAGAGGAAAGGAATTGTGACTTCAGAGTGATTCGGTGCCTGCCCAAGAGCAGTGCCAAGGGCAAAATGTTGAACTGGACCAAAAAAGGCTCATCAGTGCTTCAGCAGTAGAACACTACAGAAAGAGAAGACTAGAATGAAATTATTCTTGGTCCTTCCATGAAGGGTGATTCATATCTCTAGAGCCATGTTGGCGAACCTATGGCACACATGCCAGAAGTGGCACGCAGAGCCATCTCTCCAGGCATGCAAGCCATCGCCCGTTGCTCTTCTGGGTTCCAGTGTGCTAGCCAGCTAGTCTTCACACGTGCACGAGCGGCGCAAACCAGAAGAACAGTCGTTCGGTGCACATGCACATGCATGTTTCTGACGCACACATGCGCCCTGGCCAGCTGGTCTTCGCATGCAATGAGTGCCAGAAACCCTGAAATGGTCACACACAACCTGGCCACGCCCACCCCGGGCCCCTGAGGTCAAACACAACCCTGATCTGGACCCTCAAGGAAATCGAGTTTGAGACCCATTGCCATAGGATGTCCCTGCTAAAGGAAATCACAAGGAACTATGTCTTCCCCTCTCTCCAAAGCGTAATATTATTATAAAGGAGAATGGGGCGCCGCCATTCCTTTGATTCACCTTTTAAATCTGCTGTGCCATTCTTTTTCACTGCACAATCACAGCCAGGAACGCAGCGGCCGCCACCTGCACTCGAATTTACAAAGAACCTTTTTGGCTATTATTTAAGGCAGACCATAATTGCAGCAGCTCAGAAGGCAGCCGATTTAATTCCCTGTTCATTTCTCTTTAATATTGTGCAGGAAGACAGCAGGGCATCAATATTACCAGCCGGTCCTTTTTTGCTGAAATAAATTCCTGACCGAACCTTTACAAAGATTTCCCTAACACAGACAGGGAAGGTAAACATGTTTTTCACATAAATTTCCACTCGCTGGAATAACAGGAGGTTCTTTTACAAAAAATAAATAAATTTGTAGCTCGTTTTTACACCCCTTAGGTGCCAATAGAAGAAAACAAGTTCCCACCACAATATAAGAGATTCATTCAGCTTCAGCCGGATTTGGTCAGCAGGTTGCCTATTTCCCCCCCCCCCTTCTCCCGCCTACCCATTCAATGTGAAGCCAGGGGGATAATACGTGGATCCATATGGGACGGAAGAAGGCCAAACAAATACTTCACTGGCCTATACCTCGATTTTCCCCAACACAAGCATGTTTTACAGGTAGCCCTCAACTTACGACCGGTCACTTTGCAACCGTTGGAAATTAAAACTGACCACCATGGGGGGTGGGTGGACCTCATGACCTGGATTTTAAGTTCTGACAGTGCCCCCCCTCCCTGTTCTGATCGAGGCTTCCCAAGAGCATGAAGCAAACTCCTTGTCCCGACAAAGCAATAGCAATAGCAATAGTTAGACTTATATACCGCTTCATAGGGCTTTCAGCCCTCTCTAAGCGGTTTACAGAGTCAGCATATTGCCCCCAACAACAATCCGGGTCCTCATTTTACCCACCTCGGAAGGATGGAAGGCTGAGTCAACCCTGAGCCGGTGAGATTTGAACAGCCGAACTGCTGAACTGCAGTCAGCTGAAGTAGCCTGCAGTGCTGCATTAACCACTGCGCCACCTCGGCTCCCCACAAAAAAACCCAGACAAAAACCCCTTTTATTAATTTATCATGAATTCTGCCCATTCACAGCCAGCATAGTCTTTCAAGGGAGGATTTATAGTCACAGACCTTATCTGGCTTGGAGAGCTACCACGCCGGCTATTTTCTAGCACTCGCAAAGACCACCCTATGCGCCAGAAACCAGAAGAGCAACTGGCAGCGGTGCGCATACCCACAGAGAGGGCACTGCGTGCCACCTCTGGCACACATGCCATAGGTTCCCCATCACGGGCATAGAATCCTAAAAATATATACCGTATATATCACTCAGCTAGGTAGCACAGAAACACAGACAGTGGCATTCACTGGTGATAATCCAGATCTGAGATTCCTCTAAATGTATGGTTCTCAACCTGGGGTCCTTGGATTCCTGGGGAATTGCAATGTTGTCACAGAGAGTCTTAAGAGAACCGAGAAATGATGATTTCAATCTTGAAATCCAGGGGCGGGGATCCATGGCTATGGTCCATGGCCACAAATGCTATCTACAGGGGGCCTATGGTGAAGAAAGAGGGCGCGGTGGCTCAGTGGCTAAGACACTGAGCTTGTCGATCAGAAAGGTCGGCAGTTCGGCAGTTTGAAATCCTACCGCCACGTAACGGAGTGAGCTCCCGTTACTTGTCCTAGCTTCTGCCAACCTAGCAGTTCGAAAGGACGTAAAAATGTAAGTAGAAAAAATTGGGGACCACCTTTGGTGGGAAGGTAACAGCGTTCTGTGCGCCTTCGGAGTTTGGTCATGCTGGCCACATGACCACAGAGACGTCTTCGGACAACACTGGCTCTTCGGCTTAGAAACGGAGATGAGCACCATCCCTAGAGCCAGAAATGACTAGCACGCATATGCGGGGGAACGTTTACCTTTACCTTATGGCAGTAGTGAAATTCAATTTTTTTTTTTTTGCTACAGGCTCTGTGGGCATGGCTTGGTGGGCATGGCAGGGGAAGGATACTGCAAAATCTCCATTCCCACCCCAATCTGGGGCCAGCCAGAGATGATGTTTGCCAGTTCTCCGAACTACTCAAAATTTCCGCTACCGGTTCTCCAGAACCTGTCAGAACCTGCTGAATTTCACCCCTGCCTTATGGTGAAGAAAATGTTGAGAACCACTGCTCTAAATAATATCTCAAGGACTAGTGTTTCTTTAAGGTCCTACAGAAGAGGGAGGGGCGGTCCAGATGAAGAAGGGCAAACAGAAGGAGGCCTCCATTGGGAAGACTTCATTACAGCAAGCCCTCAATTTACAACAGTTCATTTAGTGACCGTTTGACGTCACAAGAATGACTTATGGCTGTTTTTCACACTTACAATCGTTGCATTTACAACATGAACTGTGGTAAGTCGAGGAGTAGCTGCGCAGAATCGCACTTTTCAAGGATAAATCCAGAATACGTCAAATATCTAATACAGCTTTGGAAGAACACACAATTGAATTCTCATTCCTTTTTAGGCCTGAAGTTCTGTAACAGAGCTCCAAGAATTTTATCTGTAATGTTTTATGTTTGACCTTATCTGCTGGCACATCTACAGCATCTGAAAACCTGCATAATTTTTCCTGCTCCTACTTCAGCATGGTCCTCTTGAGAGCAACATAACACATGGTTCTGTTTCCTGCTGCTTCTTATTAATTATATTATTGTTATTAACTTCTGATAATTACTACCTTGAGGTATAATTCCAGAGCAACAGAAGCAGCTCTTAGGATGATGAACTCTCTTCCTCTCTAATGATTCCCACGTATTGCACCAAATATCAAATCTCCAAATTATATTATACAAAATATGACATCTTATTCTGTACCATAACAGCAAGAGGGGGAAAAAAACATATTTATAGAATCCTGGAACACAAAAACCGGAAGGAATCATGATCATTGAATCCAATGCTTCCCAAAACTTTTCCTTCATTAATCAAAATTGCTTCTAACGAAAATTTTATTAAATTTGTCCGGTGGTTAAATCTCTTCCTCCTGCACTGTTATAATGTCAAATGGTCACTGAATGCATGGTCATAACGTGAGGACTACCTGTATTCTTAAAAACAATATCATTGCATGATCTTTATGTCATTTCAGCAAATTACCACTGGTGATTTCATTGATATTTGTCTCAATGGGGAGATTTTTAGAATATATTTTAATACACATGGCAACCTTCTAGTCAATTTAGATGTAATGATGGGTTTGTGTAGTGTTACCCAAAGAAAAATAAGTTTAGCCAATTTTGGCTAATTTATCCAGGTTTGGGAAGCACTGATCTAGTCCAAGTGTTCAGACCTGCAGCCATCTTTTCTGTTGGATCTTTGGCCTGCCACACTTTCTATTATTCTACTATGCATTTTCTGTTGTGGGAAAATGGGAGGGGGGATTGTACAGAGTTAGATGCTAGGTAGCCATAACAAAATTCTTCCTAGAAAGCCAAGGTCATCCTTTCTCTTCATACCTCTGCACCTGACCGGAACTGGATGGGTGGAACTGCCAGAACGGCAGTGGAAGATTGGACCATGTGATGGTGTAGGGGCAAGTTCTTGAACTTTCAACTGGGTGGAGAAAACCAGGAAGCTTTCAGATTCGTGTTTTCCCAGTTGTACCAACATGGCTCTCTTAATAAATTGGAACTTTGAGCAATACGTTGCCTTGGATTCTGATTTACTTTCAGATGCTATTTGGAACCCTGACACCAGGGGTGTCAAACTCAATTCCATTGAGGGCCACATCAGGATGATGTTTGACCTCAGGAGACTGAGGGGAGCATGGACAGGGGGGCGTGGCCAGCTCAATGTCACTTGTGCTAGGGAGCCTGTGATGGTCCGAGTGCTCTACCAGTGAAAACAGGCTCCCGAACTCCGTTTCCGGCTGCGATGGCCTCCTGCCACCTTCTGCCAGCGATGGCTGCTCACGGACCTTGAGAGCTCCATTTTCACTGGGACAGGTGCCGCAGGCTGGTCCTTCACTGTTTCCAGGGCAGCCTCACGGACCAGATCTAAGCCCCCTGTGGGCCGCATCTGGCCAGTGGGCCTTGAGTTTGATACCCCTGATCTAGTCCAACACATGGCTCACTCCAGGAATCCACTACAACTGTAATCTCAGCTCTTTGGCGAGTTTTCCACAACTTGGTACCTTCCAAACGTTTGTGTGTCAACCTTCATCATTCCTAGCTAACATAGCAATGCCAGCTAAGAACGTTTAGAAGAATCTCAGAAGGGCACTAGGTTGGGAAAGACTATAATAAGCATTTATGGAATCCTTCAAGAGGGAAGAATCAGGGAAGCCGCTAGACAAAACAGTATATTTAGAGGCAAACTAACCCCAAGCCAGCATCAGGAGAAAACCAGAGATCCTGATTTCTCACGGTGCCTCTATACCAAGAAATGTATAATGGACACAACAGTTCTCAACCCGAAAAGGCATACATACTATGTCTAAGTGGTTGCTGGGTAATCTGTTGCCGGGGTAGAATTTGCATATGGAATGCGGTATTTGGTAGGCAACAGACATCAAAAGATGTTCATCCAATTGGCTTCAGGTATGGAAATGAGAGCCCTGGATGTGAAATTGCCCATATCTGAGTTAGCGGCTTCTTCTTCTTTTTGTTTTTAATATACGGCCTCTCCCACTCCGCATACAAATGCACGCCTCAGCAGCCTGACCCTAACTCGGTACTTTCCAACAGCACACTTAAAAGGAAAGCCGCCCTAGGGATGCACGAGGCTCAGGCAACCATCACAAATCACTCACTTTGGGCCAAGGAAGGGGATGGGGGGCAGGGAGCATCCATCCACTCTCATCAAATGAAGATATTCGGAAAGCTAGTCTCAGTTAAAACAGGTTGCTGCCCCCTTTAAGAGCCAGTAAGGGGTCCTTTAATGATGCTACTCAAGGACCATCAGAGGGAGATGTGCAGGGGTGGGCTTCAAAAATTTCAGCATCGTTCCGTGTACCTTCGGTGTTTAGACATGCTGGCCATATGACCACAGAGACAGCGCTGGCTCTTAGAAATGGAGATGAGCACCGCCCCCTAGAGTCGGGAACGACTAGCACATATATGCGAGGGGAACTTTTATCTTTACCTTTTACTAAATAAATCTAAATGAGCTGGGGCCTCCCATGATTTATACATCTCAAAAGTTGAATTCAGCCAACACGCTAAGACATAATTGAGCCGTAATTAAGTTAACTTGATGTGCCAACTAGATTATGTAGATCCAATTGAAGAGACTATATGTCACTCAGGACTAAATTGTCGGTTTCTAGTCTCTGCTACCTTGTGCGTATTTTTACTCAGTGGAATGGCCCACTCCATGTAATTAAACTTATTTCTAAATTAATTCTACAACCGTGGGCCAAGAAATGGTTTTGCATGCTTGAACTCCGTCCTAAACGTATCAAACTCGGCTGTACTCACTACTTTTATTTCCAGTTTGGGAAAAACAATATTGCAGATACATCGCTGAACAACTTGAAATGGCAAACATTTGCTCTCCCAAGCCATCCATAAATCAGGACTGACACCGGTAGATTATTACTCAATCTGTTCAAAGCACCAATACGGTCCTGAGAGAGCTGGCATTCTTTCAAAAACTAGTGAGTGCTTGGTTAATATGAATGCATATGTTTTATTACTATTATTTTTACCCTCGGCAGGATAAAATTTTGCAAACGAAACATCGGATTAGAGAGAAGGCTGGGCTTTTATTTCTTACGTGTGCCTCAGAAACCAAAAGCCTCTTTTGCAACAGCCTCGCTCCCCGAAACACCATGGATTCAACAGGCAAAAGATCCTACCCTCCCTTTGATAGTGTTAGGAATATAATCTAACGGTTGGGTTGGCAATATATAAATCATATAGCAATGCTGTACCTGTTTCTTTAAATCACACTGTAAAATGTGATTGGTTGCTGTTTTCCTCAATCGGCCATAAGAGGGAGCCAGAATGACTGTTAGCTCTCTGTTTGTTAGATGCTGGGCTGATCTGATCTGAGTGTTTTGGAAGCTGGCTGTTAGAAAGTGCCGTGAGCTATTGTAAGTTTTGCATCTACTAGCAAACTTTGAGTACCAGACTGTTTGTATGATTATGGACTATGTTATTTGGATTAACCCTTAACTGAAAGACATTGATGACTGACTGTCTTATCCGTGTATGACTTGGGCTGTTTGATGGACTCTGATACCTCTATTTCCACGAAAGTAAAAGCCTATTTAAACTGCACTGTCTCTGTATGCTGGTTGTGTGTTCTCCAACACAACTCTCACAACGCTTCTCTGAACGTACTCGCTCTCCCAATGGGGAGCTTACCTAACAGATAGGAAGCCAATTTTGCTGTGGCATCATTAAAGCACTTCATATAAATATTAACCAAGAGAATTATTCTGAGTCCAAAGCAGACAAGCTTACTCTAAGCTCAATGGTTGCTTCGTCTGGCAGGCAGTAGACACTGGAAGAGAGGAGCATGTTTCAAATTAATGTGTTTTTTCAACTTGTGCATCCGTGTGTGTGTGTGTGAGTGTGTAGAGGGTTTGTCAAGCAATTCCAGTTCACAAAACAAAAACAACATTTTTAGAACAGTTGGGGAATTCAAATTCAAAGAGTGCAATTTAGGATTGCTGGAATTCCTCCAAGGAACTGGAGAGGCAGTTGGTCTATATGAGATAGGCCTGTGATGGCAAACCTATGGCACATGTGCCAGAGGTGGCATGTAGAGACTTTTCTGTGGGCATGCGCGCCATCGCCAACCGCCTTTCTGGATACCAGAGCTCCAGAAAACTGCCCGAAAAATGGCCTGAAAACAGCCCGAAAATGGCCTGAAACCGCCCCCCAAAACAGCCAAAAAACTGGCATGTGCACGCCCGACAGTGGTGGGTTGCAGGCAGTACACCCGGTACGGGGCATACCAGTGCCTACTGGGAGCACTAGGTACTGTTCTGGTACGGTGCTCCGAAGGGTCCACCCGCCCGCCTGCTTCTCTTACCGGTATTTGAGCTGTTCGGGGCTTCTGCGAACACGCACAGAGCATACGGCTTCTGCGCAACGTTCTGCCGAGCAGCTGGAGCATCGTGGAGGCACCGCAGAGCGTGGTGGGCAGTAAGTACATATTTGCATGCTGCATGCTGCGTGTGTGCATGCACCAGCTGCGCGTGTGCATGTGGTGGACGCCCGGCCCCATTGCACCGTACCACTGGCGCCCTCCACCAGTCTTCGGGTTTCTGGTGCTCCAAGGCGCGCACCTGCATTCACGTCCCGGTGCTGAAAAGGTTTGCCAACCCTGAGATAGACCAATGTTTCTCTACCTTGACAACTTGAAGATGGGGGACTTCAACTCCCAGAATTCCCAGAATTGAAGTCCACCCATCTTAAAGATGCCAAGGTTGAGAAACACTGAGATAGACAATCTAAAAGATACCCCTATACAATCTAGTACCATGATGGTGAACCTATGGCACGCGGGTCAGAAATGGCACGCAGAGCCATCTCTCCGGGCACGCCAGCCGTTGCCCATTGCTCTTCTGGGTTCCAGCATGCACATGGGTGGCAGCCAGCTGGTTTTACGTGCTCAGGAGTGACAGAAGCAAAAAGAGCAACTTCCCAGCACAGAAGCTGAGCTTCTGGTTTCCGGCATACACATATGTGCCGGACAGTTGGTCTTTGCATGTGCATCAGAAACCGGAAGACCAGGTGACCAGCACAGATGTGCAGGCTGGAAACTGGAAGCTCAGCTTCCCAGCATGTGCGCCGGCAAACTGCCTGTCCGGTTTCTGGCACTCCTGCATATGCACACCAGGAAGCTGCTCTTCCGGTTTCTAGTGCTCCCACTGCTTGCACACCAATGGTGGGATAGGACCAGTATGCCCCGGTACGGTACCTGCTGGGAGCACCAGATACTGTTCCGGTATGGTGCTCCGGAGGAGGGCCCACCCGCCACCCTTCTTATCTATATTTGAGCCGATCAGGGCTTACACGCACGGATACGAAGCTTACAGCGCCTGCGCGACACTCCGCTGAGCAGCTGGAGCATTGCGGGTGGTAAGTACATATGCTTGTGCTGCGCACGTGCATGTGGTGGACGCCCGGCCCCATTGCACCATACCAGTAGTAACAAAATTTGAATTTCACCACTGCCCCTAATCCTTCTTTTCATTAAACTAGACAGACCCAATTCCTGCAATTGTTCTTTTTTTGAGATTTGAGATTTTATTAATATTTGTAGGCCGCCCTTTTCCCTGAGGGGACTCAGGGCGGCTCACATAAAATCGGGGAAGGGGAATACAGACATTAAGATAGAAACATATAATAAAATAGTAAACAACATACATTCATGAGGTTCTTCCTACCTCATCTAAGGTAATAGTTCTATTTCAAGTGCTGAGGGCCAATAATTTATTTGGATCTATTATTACATTTATTTGACACCATCTCATTTTAAAATAACTCGGGTTTCTGATTACTTTTAAAAGTTTGGGCCCTCCATGCAAAGTTCAAGCCGTGGGAGAAGGCTATGTTATGAAGTATGTATCTGATAATCTCTGTAAACAAGCTGAAGGACAGTGTGGATTTCAGAACTATTTCAGCTCCAACACTTCTAGTAAAACCTACCTCCCACTTAACTGCAAACTTGGCTTTTTACCATGGGAACTAACGCTGTAGCAAGTCACCACAACTGAGCCGGTTTCATGATCACAGAAAGGGGTTCATCTAGCCAGCTTCTTCTTCCATGTGTGATCTGAAGTTCAGCGTGTAAGTATAGCCTAATTGACAAACAATTGTTCCGTGGAGATGTTTTTAGTAAGAAGGACCCCACAACCTCTAATCCTACTCCTACTCCTGCTTAACCACAATCTTTATTTTACTCTTTCCACCCACTTCTTTGCCCTCTCCTCCACAGCCTGGTCTTCCAGCAGAACACAAAATAAGTTAGCTCGATGTGACAGCATTTCAATATATCTGGAGGCAGCTGACATGTTTGCTTTTAATCTTCTCTTCTGCAAGCTAAACGTGCCTGGCTCCTTTTATCATTTGTCACAGGACTTGATTATTAGAATCCTTCCTATCCGGTTTGCAAGTAGATCCAAGACAGATCATCCTGCGGAGCCTTGACCATTAAGAGGGGCGGGAGGAGGGAGGAGGAGGGAGGACAGGGGTATATGTATAGATGAGCCATCTTCGGCTCCAAACCTTGCTGTACTGAGAGACAATTTTAAGACGAGTGGATCTCAGCAAGGCTGCAATTGCACTCATTTCAGTAGTGGGATTCAGCCGGTTTGCATCGGTTCAATTGAACCGGTTGTTAAATTACCACCACCCCGCTATCGAAGTGGATCCCGGGTGCTGTGCTGCAATGGAGAAACAGACAACTGAGCAGCAGGCGCGAGGGAAGGAAAAAGCCGCTTTCCCTCTTTCTTCTCCCTGCTCCTCCTTCTCCCCTCGTGCCGGCTGCTCTGTTTCCTGTATCTCCCTTGCAGCGCAGTGCCCAGGATCCACTTTGATAGCAGGGTGGTGGTGGATTTAACAACCGGTTCGTGCAGGTTCAGATTGGCCATTGCGGGACATTTGTCCCGCATGTGTGGCGGAGCTGGAAGATGGGGATGGGGCACACCTCCCATGCCAACCTGACCCTGGCCAAACTGGTTGTTAAATTATTTGAATCCCACCACTGACTCATTTGATCATCAAAATAATTCACTGGCTCAGATCTTAGATCTGGCATAACCCTGATCCCTGAAGCTTTCCAGAAGTTGCTCGATTCGAACTC
Organism: Thamnophis sirtalis; assembly: GCF_051295495.1. NCBI lineage: Eukaryota > Metazoa > Chordata > Lepidosauria > Squamata > Natricidae > Thamnophis > Thamnophis sirtalis. Next base: position 11,774,328 of record NW_028261388.1, read on the forward strand.
CTGGAAAATCAACCAGCATGTCATTTAACAACATCTGGCAGGCCAAGTGCTGCCCATCTCGCCAAAGGCTCTGATGTGCATCTGTGCATATGAAGGCACCCACACTCACGTTAAACAGCATTGCTTTTGTTATAATTTTCCTCACTTTTTAGAAATATTTTACGGTGATGGGTGAATTATAAACTGCTTGCCAGAGCAGAAAGAGGATGTACGTGCAAAAGAAAACATTTTTAAAATAAAAAGGAATAGAGAAGTAGGATAAGGATAATCCCAGAGCAGGCAAACAATCAGAGCTTTCAAAGAAAGAATTTACAGTCGTACTTTGGTACTCAACTGCTTTGAAACTCATCGAATTTGGTACTCAACATATTCTGATGTGAAAAATTGTTCCCGGTACTCATTGTTCGTTTGGTACTCAACATACAAACTACTCACGTTTCCCCCGAAAACTGGAAAATAAGCCCTAGCATGATTTTCAGGATACTCGTAATATAAGCCTGTTCTGACCCCCTCCTCCGTCCAGTAAGGAAAGCCGAGACAAGCTTAACTAGAATGTACTTTTAATAGCAAGAAGCCAAAATCTCGGTGGCTGAAAGCCAACCAAACAAACAGATAAGGACCTTGGCAGCAATTCAGACAAACCTTGGCAGCAATCCAGCCTGCCAAGTTAGTTACGTTCTCTTTAGTCAATGCGTTGACTTCTGCAAGAGGGGCGTGTCACAAGCAGTCTTTTTTATAGTCTGGAGAGGAGCCTAATGACCACCAGCTGAGCGCAATTACCTCCTGTAATTGCGTAATTGTTCTTGATGCCGAGTAGCTCTTCGATGGCGTGCATCCAGGAACAACTCACTGCTGGTTTCTGGATCACTCTCCCTTGCATCCTCCCCACTGGTCCAAGGCTCAGGCGCCACCTGGTGGCCAACCAGTCTCTCTGAACCCTGGCTTGGAGTCGGAACCCTGTCCAGGGTCCTCCACATCCTCCAGGGCAGATTCATAGGGCCCCTCGCTGTTGGAGTCTGGTGGCAGCTCCAACGGCTCCTGCTGGGCCACAACATAAGCCCTACCCCAAAAATAAGACCCAGTTAAGATCGTCAGCCAGGCGGACACATTTAGTACTATATTTCCCCCAAAATAAGCCCTAACACGTCTTTTGGAGAAAAAATGAATATAAGATCTGGTCTCATTTTTGAGGAAACACGATAGATCTTGTTGGTATTGACTGCCTTGTGACTCACTATATTATTGGAAAAGTCTGTTTGGCATTCCTTGTATTTGGTACTCATTGTGACTTCCGGAATCAATTAACAATGAGTACTGAGTGTTGTGACTCGGCTAGAGCCTTTGGAGCTGTTATCAGACTCTGACAGCGAGGGGGCTTATGAGTCATGCTTGGAAGAGGAGGAGGGCTCTGGACAGTGGTCTTCCTCTGAGCAGGGCTCAGAGAGACTAGTTGGTCCCCAGGTACTGACTGAGCCTTGGATCAGTGGGGAGGACACAAGAGAGACTGAGCCTTGGATCAGTGGGGAGGACACAAGAGAGACTGAGCCTTGGATCAGTGGAGAGGACACAAGAGAGACTGAGCAAGAACCCTCCTGTGAGTCTTTTCGGGATACACGTAGGAGAAGAGCTGACCGACGTAAGGCACAACTGAGGACTCATAGGAGGTGATTACACCCAGCTGTGGCTCGTTAGAGGTTTCTCTTACGGATAAAAGGACTGATGGTGCCACGCCCTGGTTGCAGAAGTCAACGTTCCTTGATCCTCGGTCGTGGTTTCTTTGATGGACACTTGGAGAAGAGCCAAGGTGGCGCAGTGGTTAAATGCAGCACTGCAGGCTACTGCTAGATCAGCAGGTCAGCGGTTCAAATCTCACCGGCTCAGGGTTGACTCAGCCTTCCATCCTTCCGAGGTGGGTAAAATGAGGACCCAGATTGTTGGGGGCAATATGCTGACTCTCTGTAAACCGCTTAGAGAGGCCTGAAAGGCCTATGAAGCGGTATATAAGTCTACTGCTATTGCTATTGCTATTTGCTTTCTGTAAACCTGATTCAAGGAGGCACTTGGGGAAGTGCATTGCTTTGTAAGAGTTTTTGTTTTGTATTCTGTTATCTTCTTGAAAAAGACTTTATTTCTGTTTATTTTTGGGCTCGCAGCCACTCTGAGCCGAGAACTGATAAAGAGAGTTCCTTTTAAGTTTGTTTGCCTGTCGTCTGTTAACGAGCGGAGAAGGGGGGACAGAACAACTGAGGAACCCCTCTAATTTAAAATTCTGGGTTTCTGCCAATTTGCTCCCAGAAGTCTAAAAGCCACTTTCATCATTTTATAGATACAGCAAAAAAAAAAAAAGGGGGGGGGGTTAAGATAGTCCTTGACTTACGACCACAATTCAGCCCGAAATTTATGTTGTTAGGTGAGACATTTGTGAAGTGAGTTTCGCCTCATTTTATGACCTCTCCTGCCACAGTTGTTGAGTGAATCACTGCAGTTGATAAAGTTAGTAACGTCTTTGATACTTGTGAAGTGAGTTTTGCCCCATTTTTTACGACCCGTTGTTAAGTGAATCACTGCCCTTGTTAAGGTGACAACATGGTTCTTAACTGTATCTGACTTCCCCATTGATTTTCCTTGTCAAATGACTGCAAGTGGTGACCACATGACCCTGGGACCCAGCAATGGTCATAAGTATGAAACAGTCGCCAAGCATCTGAATTTTGATCACATGACCATGAGGGCACTGCTATGGTTGTAACTGTGAAAAATGGGGACAAGTCCCTTTTTTTCAGTACTGTTGTAACTTTGAATGGTCACTTCAACTCCGACACATGTCAACTGACTCGTCTTTATGACGGTTGCAATGACCTAGGGACATGTCGTCACTTCTTGGGACCTCCTGATAAGCAAAGTCAATGGGGAAGCCAGATTCACTTAAGAACCATGTTGCCCCCTTAACAAGGGCAGTAATTCACTTAACAACAGGTCGTAAAAATGGATCAAAACCCGCTTCACAAGTATCTCATCCAGCAACAGAAATGTTGAGCTCAATTGTGGTCGTAAGTTAAGGACTCCCTGTGTAAATAAATAAAAAAAAACTGCTGAACTTGAAAGACTTGAACAATGGGCCCTATCCAACAAAATGAATTTTAATGTGGAGAAAACAAAGTTTTACATTTAGGCAGGTAAAACCAAAGGTGTAAGCACAGATTAGGCAAGACCTGGCTCAAAAAAAGTAACTGGGAGAGAGACCCTGGAGTCCTAGTGGATGATCACTTGAATATAGTAATGCAATACAATAGCAGAAGGGAAGGGACCTTGGAGGTCTTCTAGTCCAACCCCCTGCCTAGGCAGGAAACCCTATACCATTTCAGACAAATGGCTATCCAGCATCTTCTTAAAGACTTCCAGTGTTGGGGCATTCACAACTTCTGGAGGCAAGTTGTTCCACTGATTAATTGTTCTAAATGTCAGGAAATTTCTCCTAAGTTGCTTCTCTCCTTGATTAGTTTCCACCCATTGCTTCTTGTCCTTCCTTCAGATGCTTTGGACAATAGTTTGACTCCCTCTTCTTTGTGAGAACCCCTGAGATATTGGAACACTGCTATCATGTCTGCCCTAATCCTTCTTTTCATTAAAGTAGACATACCCAGTTCCTGCAGCCGTTCTTCATATGTTTTAGTCTCCAGTCCCCTAATCATCTTTGTTGCTCTTCTCTGCACTCTTTCTAGAGTCTCCACATCTTTTCTACATCGTGGTGACCAAAACTGAATGCCGTATTCCAAGTGTGGCCTTACCAAGGCATTAGAAAGTGATATTAACACTTCACGTGTACAGCAGCAGTCAAAGGAACCTAATACAATCCTGGGTTGTATAAACAGAGACATAGAATCAAGATCACGTAGTAGCACTTTATAAAACCCCACCCTGTTTCCCTGAAAATAAGACCTCCCCAGATAATAAGCCCAAACAGGGTTTTTGAGCGCATGCGCTAAAATAAGCCCTCCCTTGAAAATATCGCAACACAGCAGCAGCAGCCATGAGGTGGCCACGCTCGCTGCCTCCTGCACCTCAAAAATAATAAGACCTCCCAAAAAATAAGGCCAAGCACTTATTTTGGGCGTCAAAAGAAAATAAGACCCTGTCTTATTTCCGGGAAAACATGGTAGTAAGACCACACTTGGAATACCGCAACCAATTTTGGTCACCATGCTACAAAAACGTTGTTGAGACTTTGGGAAAAGTTCAGAGAAGAGCAACTAAGATGATCAAAGGCCTGGAGGCTAAACCATATGAAGAACGGCTACAGGATTTGAGTTTGGCTAATCTAAAGAAAAGAGGAATTAGGGGTGATATAATAGCAGTATTCCAGTATTTGAGGGTCTGCCACAAAGAAGATGGGGTCAAATTATTCTCTGAAGCACCAGAGAGGAGGACAAGAAACAATGGTTGGAAACTGATCAAAGAGAGAAGCAAACTGGAATTAAGGAGACACTTCCTAACAGTGAGAACAATTTATCAGAGGAAGAGCTTGCCTACAGAAATCGTGGGCGCTCTTATCACTGGATGTTTTAAAGAAGAGACTAGAGAGTCCAGAATGCAGCCGCGCGAGCGATTGTGGGTGCACCTCAGTACACCCACGTTACACCTATCCTCCGCGAGCTGCACTGGCTTCCGATCGGTCTCCGGATACGCTTCAAGGTGCTAGTTGTCACTTATAAAGCCCTTCATGGTATTGGACCTGGGTACTTGAGAGACCGCCTGCTGCCAATTACCTCCCAAAGACCCATTAGATCACACAAGGTTGGCCTCCTCCGGGTTCCGTCTACCAGCCAATGCCATCTGGCTACGACCCGGGGGAGGGCCTTCTCTGTGGCGGCTCCGGCCCTCTGGAATGAACTCCCCGCAGAGATTCGGACCCTCACCTCTCTCCAGGCCTACCGAAAAGCCGTTAAAACCTGGCTGTGTCGGCAGGCCTGGGGTTGATGAGCTCCCTTCCCCTCTCGACTTGTGTGGCTGTTGGCTTTTTTAAATGCTTGTCTTGTACTTTTGTGTTCCCTTTCCCCCTTTGAGTTGTTCGCCGCCCTGAGTCCCGCCGGGAATAGGGCGGCATATAAATAAAACAAATCTCAATCTCACAGTCACTTATCTGAAACAGTATAGGTTCTCCTGCTTGAGCAGGGGGCTGGACTAGGAGACCTCCAAGGTCCCTTCCAGCTCATTCTACTTTAATTCTAAATCAAACTATGGTCATAAGTTGAAGACTAACCTGAGCAGTAGATGCAAATCCAATTCTATTGATAAGAACTTCTCACTTCACCCACGTAACACCTATCCTCCGCGAGCTGCACTGGCTGCCTGTTGATCTCCGGGTACGCTTCAAGGTGCTAGTCGTCACCTACAAAGCCCTTCATGGTATTGGATCTGGGTACTTGAGAGACCGCCTACTGCCAATTACCTCCACTAGACCAATTAGATCCCACAGACTAGGCCTCCTCTGAATTCCATCAGCCGGCCAGTGTCGACTGGCGACTACCCGGAGGAGGGCCTTCTCTGTGGCTGCTCCGACCCTCTGGAACGAACTCCCCGTGGAGATTCGTACCCTCACCACCCTCCAGGCCTTCCGCATAGCCCTTAAAACCTGGCTGTTCCGACAGGCCTGGGGCTAAAGACTCGCTGCCCCACTTCGAATGGTATGATTGTTGTGCTTTTAACTATGTATGGTTTTTTATGTTTTTTGTAACTCTGTTTGTATTTCCCCTCCCTTTTTGAGTTGTGAGCCGCCCTGAGTCCCTTTAGGGAAAAGGGCGGCATACAAATAAATTAAACCTAAACCTAAACCTCACTTCCATCCTGGCATTAAACTATCATTTGAGAGATAAGGAATAAAGCCCTTTTGCAATTCTACTTCTCAGGTTATTTCACCGCATAGGTTGATCAAGGCAGAAATCCACAGCATTAACCTTATTAAAGCAATTTTAAAGCATCTACATCCACCCACCCCGACAGATTCTGCTGGGGAAAAAATCTATGTGGCTGCTAAAAGTTGACACCAACTCGATGGCATATAATCAATCAACAGGCTGGTGCGTTTTGCAGATCGCAAACATCCTACCTTTTGTGTGCCTGTTAATGAGATTGACGGGCACATTGGAGCAATAGCTTTTGAACAGCAAGTGGGATGCGAATTTTTTTTTTAAGGATATAATTTATTTTATTTTATCAATTTCATATATACATTCACAATTATATGATCTCATAACTGTTATTAATAATATGTATTTATAACATTTTTTCCCTACTGTTGACGATATACTTGAAGATCCATCTTATCTTACCACGGTCCTACTTCTTCTTCCCTCCCTCCCTCTTTCCTTCCCTCGTTTCTTCTCTCCTACTCCCCTTCCTTCCCTCCCTCCTTCTCTCCTTCCCTCCTTCCTTCCCTCCTTTCTTTTCTCTTTCTCTCCTTCCTTTCCCCCTTCCTTTCCTCCTTCCTTCCCCCCTTCCTTCTCTCCTACATTCCCTCCTTCCTTCCCTCCTTCCTTCCCTCCTTTCTTCTCTCCTTCCTTCCCTCCTTTCTTCTCTCCTTCTCTCCTTCCTTCCCTCCTTGCTTGGGATGCGAATTTGGAAAGTTAGGTTGCCTAACAGTTTTTCCCCACTGGATTACTATAACGCAACTCTCTGTCTTCACAACATTTTTGGTTTCGCACCACTGTTAATTTTACCAAAGGAAAGGGAAAAAGGAAAAAAAAGGAGGTAACATAAGGAGGCCAGTTTATCTGAAACATCTTGAATCAGTGCTCAACCTTAAAGCTAGTCTTTGCTTAACAACCAACTGCAAAAAAAGGTCATAAGTTGAGGACTGCCTGTATTCTTTGCCTCGTTTTTGAAAAGTAAAACTTTCTTCAGTTATTTGGTATAATGTAAAGCAGGAGTGTCAAACTCGATTTCATGGAGGGCTGCATCAGAGTTGTGTTTGACCTTGTGGGGGGCATGGCTAGATGTGGCCAGCATGGCATCACTCATGTTTGGGGGCACCTGTGGTAGCTTCAAGCATTCTGCGAGGAAAAATGGGGTCCTGGGCCCCGTTTTTGGCCATGACAGCCTCTTGCAACCCTCTGCCAAGAAAACAGAGATGGGGGGGGGGCTGTGCACAACCCCCCTGAGCTCCCATTTTGGCGGCAGAAGCTGCAGGATGCCGTCGGGGCCAAAAAAGGAGCCTGGGACGGCCGCACGTGGTTCTCCTGAACTCCATTTTCACTGGCAGAGGCACCAAGGCTGGTCCATCACTGTTTCCAAGGCGGCCCCACGGGCCAAATCTAAGCACCAAACAGGCCAAATTCAGCCCGTGGGCCTTGAGTTTGACACACCTAATTTAGAAGAAATGTCAGAATGAATGGATAGAAATCTATAATTTTAATACTAAGTTGAGTGTTTTATTCTGGCTTTGGACTGCTAGTGTATGTTTGGCACAGTCACCTGAATTTTCACTTTACAACTACTTCACTTACCGATGGGAGTTGCCAGTCCCAATTGCAGTCGGTAAATGAGGACTACCTGTACAGCCAATAATAAAAATTAAGGGTAAATAAAACAAATAATAGCTGGAATCCACAGCCTATTATACCATGTAGTCAGGAGAGCAACTGGTGACTGGTTTTCTCACACTATGTGTCGATAAACAGGAGAGGAAAACTGCTGCCAGTTTTGTGCCGGAAACTGGAAGTAAATCGGGATTCCGGCAAAAATGTTGTAGTCACCTGATCATCAAACAGCGCTAAATAGCAGTAGACTTACTGCTTAGACTTACTAAATGCAGGTTGGTTGCTAAGCAACAAAAAGGTGGTAATGTTGTGGCCCGCCAGCAGAACTGGCGGCAGATTCGGACAGTGAGGAGGGTTGGGGAGGAACATGGGCCAGTCCTGGAGTCTGGGGAAGGCTCTGATGAGGGCTCTGTGTTGAAGGCAGAGATGGGGCCAAGTCCGTATGCCAGTTATCAAATACCTTCAGAGCCAGACATCAATGAGGCAGACCAACAGCTGGAGCCTGTCCCCAGTGTGCGCATGCGCAGAGTTGCCAGACGAAAGGAACAGCTAAATAACAGGGGTCGACTTGGGAGTAAGGCCAGAAGAGGACGATGAATGGCCCCTCCCAGAGGAAATAAAAGAGGAGCGAAAGGGGAGTGGAGTTTGCAGGGGACGATTTGTTCACTTAATTGCTTTCCGAGACTTCTTGCCAAGTTTTGCAGATATCGGCCTGGCAGCTCTCCAAGCCAGATAAGGTCTGTGACTGTAAATCCTCCCTTGAAAGACTTTGCTGGATGTGAATGGGCAGAATTCATAGTAAATTAATAAAAGGGGTTTTTGACGGGACCAGGAGTTTGCTTCATGCTCTTAAGAAGTCTAGGTCAGAACACTTTCTTCTGGTGTATCAGTTTTTCCTTCCAGCACCTATTAACCTGTTTTGACCACTGTTATTCTAAAATTCTAAACTTAACACAACACACAAAGCAACTACAACTGGATGTCATACAATTTGGGTTTGGTGGCTTTTTAAAATTGAGACTTCCTGTTCCCAATTCTACAATTAAAAAAAAACTGAAATCCTTGAAAAACAACAACAGGCCTTCAATTTCCTGGTTTGGTAAGACATTGTCCCAGTTTTGAAAAAGTAACCATCTCAATACTGCCTATTTTTTATACACTTTTATTATTACATTGCCCTTTTTTAAGCTAAAATAAAAACACCCCTTCAAACCAAAGCTGGAATAATAAAAAGAGTCCCTGGATATCTTCCTTGGTCCTCTCCAGGATACACCCGTCTCAATATTTTAAAGATCTTTTTAATCATAAATAAAACTTTGAAAAGGAAGCTGGATTGCTAAAAAGCCAATAGCAAACACCTAGAGGCCCATAGGCATTTCAGAAAAATAAAAACAGTAGATGGTGCAACCTAGTTAGAAGTGGGCCAAACAGCCCGGAAAAAAATGTACAAGACCGTGGAAGAGAACATTACTACAAGGAGTAATTAATCTTCTGCTATATGAGTGTTTTGTGACGGGCGATACACAATGCAGATTGTGATTTTATGAAAGTGCAAAGTGTCACTTGCTCCTCGTGACAACACTCACAACACGTTTTCAAAATCCCAATTCTGCCCACTGGCCCAAGTTAACACCTTCTTCCCATCAGATTTAGGCACAAAGTATTCATGTGGGGACGTGGCGGCTCAGGGGCTAAGATACGGAGCTTGTCGATCAAAAAGATTGGGAGTTCGGCGGTTCAAATCCCTAGCGCAGCATAACGGAGTGAGCTCCCATTACTTGTCTCAGCTTCTGCCAACTTAGCAGTTCGAAAGCATGTAAAAATGCGAGTAGAAAAATAGGGACCACCTTTGGTGGGAAGGTAATGCCTTCAGTGTTTTAGTCATGCCGGCCCCATGACTACAGAGACGTCGTCGGACAGCGCTGGCTCTTCGGCTTTGAAACAGAGAGAGCACCGCCCCCTAGAGTTGGGAACGACTAGCACATATGTGCGAGGGGAACCTTTACCTTTACCTAGGCATGTGGAATAGGGTAAAAACGTACCGGTAATAAACAACACTCATCAAACATCAATCAACATCAACACTCATCCTATTCACATCAACTCAAAGATGTGAATAGGAAATAGAAAAAGTATGTATGTTCAACATTGATTCAACCGCCACTTGGGGCTCAAGCGAGAATCCCTCCCTTGGCTTTCCTTGTGACAAAAGCTCAAGCAAGCGAAGCGGAAAATGCTTTTAAACAGTGAAATAAAACAACCCTGCTGGGTATCAGTGCTTTCTTTGTTCAAAGAGACAATTCTGAGGAGGGACTACAAGGGAGGGGGGCCTGGAGAAATGAAGCTTTTATTCACAAATCACCAGTCCTGTGTCAAAAACAATGAGAGTCAAGAATGCAAATGAATTTAGCTCAAAAATCAGGGCTTGGCAATCAATAAAAGGAAGGGCGGCTTAGGGGGGGGGGGCGATTCCACAGGAGGACAAGAGGAGTAGAAAATGCGGGGGTGGGATGTGGGAAATGAAAGGGGGGAGGAAAGACTCCATGGAAAAGCCAAACTGGAAAGCCAGCATGTTTGAGGGAGGGCACAACAGCAAGAAAGCTTTTGGGGTTTGGCTTCGGCAAGAGTTCCACAAGTTTGAGACGCAGAAAGAATAACAGAATAAGTAATAGAATAACAGGGTTGGAAGGGAACCTGGAAGTCTTCTAGTCCCGTGTCGGCGAACCTATGGAACGCGTGCCAGAAGCGGCGGCCAGGGCCATCCCGCGCAGGATGCGCAGCCTCGCTGGCTCCTCATCCACATTCCTGTGCCTGCATGCACGCCGGCCAGCTGGCCTTCGCACGCACGGGATCGCTGAAACCCGGAAGAGCAGCGTTCTGTCGCGCATGAACGTGCCGGCACCCAAATTTCCTGTTTCTGGCACGTGCGCGTGCCCAATGAACAGCTGGATGTTGCGCATGTGCACACAGGAAACCCAGAAGTTTGGATGCCAGCACGCTCGACGGAACGCTGCTGTTCCGGGTTTTGGCACTCCCGCAAGGCCGCACATTCCAGGTGGGATGGTTTTGTGTGCTATTTCTGGTGGTGGGTTCTGGATGGTACGGCCCGGTATGTGCGTACCGGTGGCCGCTGGGAGCAGCGGCCACCGTACCGGAACGGTGTTTCATTGGGCCCACCCGCTCGCCTGCGTTCCTTACCTCTTTTTGCGCGAAACGGGCCAATTGCGCATGTACACACAGCATACGGCACCTACGCGACCTCCGTCAAGCAGCTGAGGCATCGCAGGGCAGTGCCGTGCGCATGCGTATGCAGCGCATGTACCCGAGGTGGACACCCGGCTCCGTCGCACCATACCGGTTGCAACAGGATCTGGAACCCACCACTGCCCTAATCATCTTTGTTGCTCTTCTCTGTACTTTTTCTAGGGTCTCATAAGCTTTTTTTTTGCATTGTGGTGACCAAAACTGGACATAGTATTCCAAGTATGAGTCAACCTTGAAGCTGACTTAGCCGAGGCCATTGTAAGGCTTCTGTGTTGCCACACTGGAGCTGAAGGATGGGTGGGTGGGTGGGGAATTGAGATAGCTGGGGTTTTGTAGCCAAAACAAAATACTTTCTCCTGGGAACCAAGGACATTTCTACAGATGGTCAGAGAGAGGAGGAGTCACGTTACCAGTTAACCAGACGGCCTTACCAAAGAAGTTAGTGTGAAGGAAGGTTGGGGGGGGGGAGTACAGATTGAAGAAAAGGGATATTTGAGAAATTGGAAAGAGGAAGCAGCAATCAAGAGAGATGTCATCCATTTGAAGACCTTTTTTTTTTTGAGTTGGCATTAATTGAGACGCCAAGCAGCTGCTTGATATGCAGAAGATGCCCTGATCCCTTTGCAGAACAGACAGAAAGATCTCTGATATGATAAAGAACCCTTTCCCGTCCCTTGACAGAGATTTATTCCATTTATTTATTAAATTCATATGCCTCTCATCTCACAGTCAAGCATCAGTGGCTAGTCCAGGTGGATCAGGGATAGAAGGCAGCCACAATCTCTTTTTGTAAGACCTCGACTTACAACAGTTCATTTAAGTGACCGTTCAAAATTACACCAGCACTGAAAAAAGTGACACGATCATTTTTCACACTTTTGACTGCTGGTGCATCCCTATGGTCATGTGATAAAAATACAGATGCTTGCCAATGGGTTCATATTTATGACGGTTGCAATGTCCCAAGGTCAAGCGATCCTCTTTTGTGACCTTCAAACTAGCCAAGTCAATTTTGGAAGCCAAGGTTCATTTAACAACCAGGTTTACTAACTTATCAATTGCAGCGGTTTCACTTAACAACCGTGGCAAGGAAAGTCGTAAAAAGGGGGGGGCAAAACTCACTGAACAAATGTTTCACTTAACAACAGAAAGTTTGGTCGTAGGCTGAGGACTATGTATGCTGGCAAGTAGTACATCTCCTAGATCAGTGTTTCTCAACCGTGGCAACTTGAAGTCCTGTGGACTTCAACTCCCAGAATTCCCCAGCCAGCTATGGAGTCCTCTGAAGTCCTATTCCACAGGACTTCAAGTTTCCATGGTTGAGAAACACTGTCCTAGATAGAAATACAGGAAGCTCTTCACTTATGACCAAAACTGAGCCCAGAGTTATGGTCGTAAGTCATTAAGCCACATGATTTCTGATTTGATTTTATCACTGGGTTTTTGAGGCAGCTGGGAGAAAACGGCCAAAATATCACCATATCACCTGGGTAATAGCAATAGCAGTTAGACTTATATACCGCTTCATAGGGCTTTCAGCCCTCTCTAAGCGGTTTACAGAGTCAGCATATTGCCCCCAACAACAATCCGGGTCCTCATTTTACCCACCTCGGAAGGATGGAAGGCTGAGTCAACCCTGAGCCGGTGAGATTTGAACAGCCGAACTGCAGAACTGCAGTCAGCTGAAGTAGCCTGCAGTGCTGCATTTAACCACTGCGCCACCTCGGCTCTTAATATGGGTATATGAGCCTCCAGGCTCTAAATTCTTACTAGCTTTTTAAAAAAATATATACTTATTTTATTTTCCACTTTCATAACATATAATCACATGTATACTATTACATAGCCAATATCCTATTGTATTAAGTAGTAATTACATCAGTTCCTCTTGTCATCAACGCCCAGAAAGATAAAAACCCATTATTAGCTCTTCTGCTCTCCATACACCTCTTTCTTCTACCTCTCTCCTACCTCCTTTCTTCCCTCCATCATCCTTTCCTACTCTACTTCCCCTTCCTTTCTCCTTCTCCTCTCTCTTCATTCCACTCCTCCTTATCCTCCTCATCTTCCCCCCTTACTCTCTCTCCTATCCCTCTCTTCCTATCTTTTTTCTCTCCTCTGTTTCCCACTCTTCCTCTTATTGGTGTATTTCAGCTTCTTACTAGCTTTTGAATATCAATATAGACTTAATATGGACTTTTATTAAGTTGCAACAAACTTTACTGTAAAGGAGGGGCACAGGAAGCCAAGCGTGGGCGTAAGATAGAAAACAGGTGAAACTGCCGATAGCTTAAGACATTATAGGAACTTCTCTTTTTGTATTTTTTTTCTATGTGCTTTTCTCTTTGTAACATTCCAGGCAGTTCAGATCTTCAGTTAACACTCTGAACTCGATGCATCAATAAACCTGTATCTCTTTTACCTTCGTGGTCTCGTGTCCCGTTCTTATAATTGATATATGGTAAAGGCTACGAGCTGCTGCAACATTATGATTTTACGATGGTTGTTAATCAAACCACATGGTCATTAAGCAAATCACAGGATCATTAAGTGAACCCAATGGGCATTTTCCATTTTTAGTGGAAAACATGTTGCAAATGACAGTCACATGACAGAAGGGCATTTTTGCAACTGGTCAGAAAGGCCAGATGGTTGCCAAACATGTGAAATGCAATCACATGTATGTGTGTGCGGCAGCTGTAACTTCGAGAACGGGTCATAAATAGTTTTTTTGAAGTCCGTCATAAAGTTGAGCAGTTGTTAAATGACCAGTCGTTAAACAAGGCCCAGAAAGCTGATTGATTTTTAAAACAAGACCTTCAAAGAATCACAGGCTTATGATTTCAGAAACCATCTAACTCAAATGTTTTCCAAACTTGGCAATTTTAAGACCAACTCCCAGAAATACAGTATGCAGAAGTCCGCCCTTATACAGTCGGTGTTCAACGCAACCACAACTGAGCCCAAAATTTAAGTTCTAAGTGAGAAATTTGTTAAGTGAGTTTTGCCCTATTTTACGACTTTTCTTGCCACAGTTGTTAAGTGAATCACTGCTATTGTTAAACGGCAACTGTCACAGGAACTGTTGTTAAATCAAGGACTACCTGTATGCAGCCATTTTTTACTTCATTGGACAAAGATCCATTCCTCACAACTGGCAACATTGAATGCACTGCTTTTCTGCCAGCAATTTTTATGCATTAACATTTCTCAGTCCATATTTTCTATTTATTCTTAACAGAGGTGGGTTCCTACCAGTTCGCACCTATTCAGTAGAACCGGTTCATCAAATCTACCGAACAGGTGAAGAAGAGGTTCCACCAGTGGACCCAGAAAGCAGGCCACACCTGCCAGAGACAGACAGACAGGCAGACAGGCAGACAGACAGACTGACAGAGAGAGAGAGAAAGAGAAAGAAAGGAAGAAATAAATAAATAAAAAAGAAAAAGGAAAGAAAAAGAATGAGAGATGAAAGAAAAAAGAAAAAAGGGACAGCGAGACAAAAGGAAGGAGAGAGAGAGAGAGAGAGAGAGAGAGAGAGAGAGAGAGAGAGAGAGAGAGAAAACACATGGCCGGCAAACCACTCCCACCAGGTCACATGGCTGGCAAGCCACTCCCACAAAGGAGGCCACGCTCACAGAGTAGGTTCCAAATTTTTTTGAAACCCACCACTGATTCTGAAGCACCTTTGCTTTGATCCCTTATCACTCTTAGTGCATTCACCAATCAACCCCCAGATCTATGCAAACAAAAATCTGCAATTCAAGTCCATTCACTTTAACATACTTGAAATAAACAAACTTTCAATACGGGTAATTCCTGGCTTAGCAACCATTCAAAGTCCCAACCGACCTGCCCAGACCTACTTAATACCCAGATTCCAAGGGCTGCCCCCAAAGTCATGTGATTGCATTTTGAGCACTTGGCAAGCAGTCTGCATTTAGAGCTGTTTGCAGTGTCCCATAGTCACATGACTGCAGTTAATAGCAATAGCAGTTAGACCAGTGTTTCTCAACCTTGGCAGCTTAAAGATGGGTGAACTTCAACTCCCAGAATCCCCCTGCCAGGCTAGCTGGTGGGAGAATTATGGGAGTTGAAGTCCACTGATCTTTAAGGTGCCGAGGTTGAGAAACACTGACATGTAGTGCTTCACAGTGCTTTGCAGCCTTCTAAGCAGTTTACAGAGTCAGCCTCTTGCCCCCAACAATCTGGGTCCTCATTTTACCCACCTTGGATGGATGGAAGGCTGAGTCAACCTTGAACCTGGTGAGATTTGAACTGCTAAATTGGAGGCAGCTGGCAGGCAGCAGAAATAGCCTGCAGTACTGCGCTCTCACCACTGCGCCATCATGGCTCATGACATATTTTTGCTAAAAACCACATTTATTTCCGGTTTTCGGTGGGGGGTGGGGGAGTCCATTGCAGACAATGGATTTGTGTAAGGACTGCCACATTCACTTAGCAACCGCAGTGAATTCACTTAACAAACGCCACAGAAATCCAAGGAGCTGAAGAAGCTTCTTGGATGAGAAGCAAAACATCTTCAAAGAAAAACCAGAAAGTCCAGTTGCCTCTTGAAAAAAGCATCTTTGGGACAACCGTGATCTGGATGACTGAGAATCTTCATAGACAAACCACCAAAAAAAAGCAGTTGTAAACTCAGACACAATCGCATGGCAATCTGCTTTAACCGCTGGCACAACTTACGACCGTCATTCCAAGCTCAATTACGGTTTTCAGTCAAAGACAACCAACTATAAACTTTCTCAGGTTTATAACATTTTCTACAAAGGGGAAAAATAATCACACCCTGCTCGGTGTGAAGCTACACGCACTTCTCAGATTTTACTCACCTCTCTCACAGCCTTTTGATCAAAATTTTGCCAACGTCTTCACAAGCACACTTAAAAACAAATCCCACTGTAGTTTTTAACACTTGTTCTTGCTTGCTACCTGTCCCCTCGTTTAAATGGCCTTCTTCTAATCGTCAGGCAGCAAGGCAGTCTTCACACACCAACACACGTTGTATTAAACAATCCTTCTCCCCTTGGCATCTACGAGGAGGGAAAGTGAGAGTATATGCATCATTGAACAAATGACATGAATAATAATGTACCTGTGTCATGGTGCATAATGATATAGGTACTTAATCTGTAGGATATGCACAAAAATATGACTCATGCCACCTGATTTGGATATCACTAGGTCCTCTACCAGGCACCTATAAGCACTTTATAAGACAACCACATCTATATTTTAATTTCTCCGCTTACACTATTTATGCCTGGGGTATTATCTTACTTCAACATTCTTAAAGCATTTATGATTTCTTTCTCATCATTTTTCTTGGCTATTCATATTTGTGTCATTTTTCCCCCCTAATTTCATTCTCTGAGATAGCACCGTAACTCTCCCACAAAGCTCTAAAATACTTCTTCAATACTTCTCATTTTAGATGCATACTAAATCATTCCCTAAATGATTAATCACATTTACACTGCTGGGGGGTTTCTAATTTAGACCTGTTTGTTTACTTCTAAAACAAGGTTTCTGCATTTTCTCGGCCTCTTTTAATCTCCTCTTTAATGCACTCATTGAAACTATAGAAGGAATCTTCAGCTTAGGGACAACGGGGATCAGAATTTCAGTTGCTAAGGAAGGCTGCTGTTGAGCTGAGTCACACCTGATTCTATAACCTTTCTTGCTAAGAGTTATTGCAGTTGTTGTGAATTGTGTGGAAGTTAAGCAAATCCAAATTCTCCCACGGACTTTGTTTGTTGGAAGCCAGTTGCAAAAGTTGCAAAGAGCGATCATGTGAGCCCAGGATGTTGCAGCCTTTTTAAATACAAAATTAGTGGACTGGGGGAATGCTGTCAATATAATTTACTTGGACTTATTATTATTATTAATATTTATTTGTCTTGTATGCCGCCCACTCCCGAAGGACTCCGGGTGGCTCACAATAGACAAGGGAAGGGGGAAGACTAGACAAAGACAACACTTTAAAAACAAAACCGCAACATTCACAATTTCCGCAGGGCTGGATGTTTCACAGCCCCCCCCCCCCCCCGGCCTGCTGGAGCAGCCAGGACTTGGTGGCTTTGCGGAAAGCCGGGAGGGTCGTAAGGGGCCGGATCTCGACAGGGAGATCATTCCAGAGGGCTGGAGCTGCAACAGAGAAGGCTCTCCCCCGGGGGGTCGCCAGCCGATATTGGCTGGCGGATGGAATCCGGAGGAGACCTAACCTGTGAGATCTGATCGGTCTGAGGGAGGTAAACGGCAGGAGGCAGTCTCTCAGGTACCCAGGTCCGTTGCCATGTAGGGCATCAGTAAGGCATTTGATAAAGTAGACCATAACCTACTCCTAGATAAAGTAGAAAAATGTGGGTTAGACAGCATCACCACCAGATGAATTCATAACTGGCTGACCAACCGCACTCAACGTGTAGTCCTCAATGGAACTGCATCTCCACGGAGGGAAGTATGCAGTGGAATACCCCAAGGCTCTGTTTTAGACTCAGTATAAGCCCTACCTCCAAAATAAGCCCTAGTTAAGACCCTGCCAACTCCGTTGCCCTTGGCCTCCATTTCACCATCAGAGGCCTTTCAGGAAAGAAACGAGCTCTGGATTGACATGCACCGCACGCCCCCCAACCTCCATTTTGCTGTCAGAAAGGCCTTTAGGAAAGCCACACAGGCTCTTGCTGGGTGGGGCAATCAGTGCTGCCACCATGAGGTCAGTCAGTGGAAAAGACATAAGAATAGAATAGAATAGAATTTTATTATTTGTATGCCGCCCTTCTCCGGGAGGACTCAGGGCGGCGAACAATTCAAGGGGGAAAAAGGGGAACATAAAAAAACAAAATACAAATAATAAAAGTAAACAACAGTTGCACAACCATACATGTCGAGAGGGGAGGGAACTCATCACCCCCAGGCCTGCCGGCAAAGCCAGGTTTTGACGGCTTTCCGGAAGGCCTGGAGAGAGGTGAGGGTCCGAATCCCTGCGGGGAGTTCATTCCAGAGGGCCGGAACTACTACAGAGAAGGCCCTCCCCCAGGTAATAGCCAGGTGGCATTGGCTGGTAGACGGCACCCGGAGGAGGCCAACCCTGTGAGATCTAATGGGTCTGTGGGAGGTAATTGGCAGCAGGCGGTCTCTCAAGTACCCAGAAAATGCCTCTTTTATAGGAAAAAAATAAAACCAGGTCTTATTTTGGGGGAAACACAGTATTTTCACTCTAGTTTCTTTCACTGGGTTCGGTTTTTTTTTTCCTAGCATCTGCTCTGTCCTACATGCAACCCTCTCATCAAGTGTCCTCTTCAATCAATTCTCCCAAACTCTGATCATTAAACGAACGAATCAGTCCTGCTTTTCAATTACTTTGCTTCACCATGCCTATGGGTATGCATGAACACACGAATTCAAAACAATGTCTTTTTTTTCCTAAGCAAATACTCACCAAACGTTAACTATTTTCATTCATCTCTAGGTCGCTCCTAATGGCCCAATCACTCATTCTATATTCCTTCAATTCATTGCCACCCAACCATTCCAATGCAGAATCATTATTTTTTTCCTTCTGCAAGTCATTTATTTAGAAAGTTGCCGCTTCCCCCTAAAACTCATCTCTGGTTCTTCATCTTCCATTACCGTACTGACTGAAGCATAACATGGAACTGTCACCAACCTATGGAGTTACCTACCTTCATCTACACGAGCAACCTGGACCACAGCCATTCATATTTTGAAATACCGTATACATTTTATCTCCTTCCTTCATAATTAAACTGACACTTTTAATTCCTTGCTATTCTGATCTAGGCTTCACAAAATCACGAAGCAGACTCCTTGTCCCGACAAAGCCCCTTTTTATTAAGCTAATGCAAATTCCTCTCACTCACATAGCAATAACAATAGCAGTTAGACTTATATACCGCTTCATAGAGCTTTCAGCCCTCTCTAAGCGGTTTACAGAGTCAGCATATCGCCCCCACACAGTCTGGGTGCTCATTTTACCCACCTCGGAAGCAATAGCAGTAGACTTATATACCGCTTCATAGGGCTTTCAGCCCTCTCTAAGCGGTTTACAGAGAGTCAGCATATTGCCCCCAACAATCTGGGTCCTCATTTTACCCACCTCGGAAGGATGGAAGGCTGAGTCAACCCTGAGCCAGTGAGATTTGAACCGCTGAACTGCTGATCTAGCAGTAGCCTGCAGTGCTGCATTTAACCACTGCGCCACCTTGGCTCGGAAGGATGGAAGGCTGAGTGAACCTTGAGCCTGGTGAGATTTGAACCGCCGAACTGCAGATAACAGTCAGCTGAAGTAGCCTGCAGTACTGCACTCTACCCACTGCGCCACCTCGGCTCTTTGCTGGACATCCAGCAAAGTCCCAGCAAACGGTCTTTTAAGGGTGAATTTACAACCACAGACCTTATTGAAGAGCTGCCAGGCTGATATCTTCCAAACGCAACTGCTGTATAAGTAGTTGGCAAGGAGTCTCTGAGAGTCACGAACAAATCTTCACACTAATTAAATTTACAAATTGTCTCCTGCAAACTCCACTCCCCTTTTGCTCCTCTTTATTTCCTATGGGAGGGGCCATTCACCATCCACCTGTGACTTTATTCCAGAGTCAGCCCTTGTTCCTTAGCAGTTCCCTTCTCCTGGCAGCTCTGCACATGCGGACGTTGGGAACAGGCTCCAGCTGTTCTTCTGCCCCACTGATCTCTGACTCAGAAGGCAGCTGATAACTGTCGGATGGCCCTGGCCTCTGACACAGAGCCCTCATCAGAGCTTTCCTCAGAGTCCAGGACTGGCCCATGTTAATCAGATTCAGTTGTGAGCGAATACTTTTGGCAATATAGTGTAGCTCCTGTAGCAACTGTGGGAGCAACAGGGTTAATTAGACTGTTACTGTTAGAAGCTGAATATTGAACAAAGTGGCTTGTCTGGTAGGAGAACCAATAAGAAAATTAGAAAAAAAAAAACCACCAGTTTCTGGATTTTGAAACTGTTGGCTGCATTCTCCTAGGACAGGGGTCAGCAAACTGCGGCCCTGGAGACACATGTGGCTCTTTCTCCCTCTACTGCAGCTCCGTCACAGGTTGGCGCCACAATTTTGAGAGGAACTTCTGGTGGGGGGGGGATAAGCAGTGCGCCAAGAGAAGACTCTATGGCAAGGGGAGGGTTTCCCAGTTGTCTCCACAATCGATATTTCAGTTATGACAGGAAGAGGAAAAAGTATGTCGTGCTAGGAGGAGACTCTATGGTGGGGGAAAATGAACTTCCGGTCAGCTCCAGAATTGAACAGGGGGCTTCCGGTTAGGACCTTTGTGGCTCCCGGTGTTTTCTTTTCTGTGGGAAACGGGTCCGAATGGCTCTTTG